>NC_142724.1:8787878-8939393 GCF_055471065.1 Atractosteus spatula
CCAGAGTGAATGTTATCATTAGCACTTCTGTAGGACTACATGACTCCCTGACTTTTCGTTCTGTTAACAACACATACCAGGCAGGACTCGGCCAAAAGGGACAAGTCTGGGGATTTGCAGGGATTGTAAAGGATTAAGGTGGAATTGAATACAGGTGGCAAATGAAATGATGTTGGTGGTGCAGCACCTCTGAAGGTACAACATGGCAAGGGTTATTGTAATAGGTTGGATATCATTTCTGTGGGTGGTCCTGTATTTTTGTTATAGGCATTGACGGACTTTGCTCTTGAGGATCATATCAGTTTCACATGGAATAATAAATCCTTTTATTAAAAATGTACATGTTTGATGGGATTTTATGCCTTTAACCTTAGAAAACTGTTTAGTCGCTTCGGAAGGTAGCAGAGTGCAGCAGTGGTTGAGGATCTGGAGACTCTGGAAGGCTGTGGGTTTAATAATGAACTTGTATTTATATAAAGCTTTTACTTGAGAAGGCTGAAAGGCGAGAACTCACTGCATCAATAATAATATAATGGTCCAGAGGAAAGAGTACTAATGATGCAGTAGCCCAGATTTACTGCATAATCTACCTAGCAAAAGAACTGCAGCCCAACAACATTTTTTAAATTTCACAAAGAAATTACTTATTAAAATTGTCATAAGACATTTTTCCCCATTATCAAAGACCATTACTGAAATTAACACATGGACTGTAGATGAAGATAAAAGGTTATATATATATTATTTTATTTGAAATATTTAATTTTATATTAAGGCATGTCCTACTTTTTTCTACATTGTTATGAGTCCAAGGCCAAAACAAGCAGTGTAGCAGACAGCTGATGGGTCTGATGATGGATCATCAATTGTATCACCCACCCATTTTCTTACCTCTTTATCCAATGCAGGTCGTGGGGAAGCCAAAGCATATCCCAGCAATCAACAGGCTGGAGGCGAGGGTACAACCTGGACGGTATACCACTCTGTCTGCTTATTGCGAATTAAACTCTGCATTATCAAAGTCATTCAGGAAGTACTCACACCAGAGCCTGTTTTCCCTGAAGCCAACCAATCTACCTCCATGTCTTTGAACAGTGGGAGTGAACCAGAGCACCTGGCGGAAACCCAGGCACACATGGGGAGAACATACAAACTCCACACAGATGGCTCCCCAGGAAATGAACCAGCCCAATGCCAACCACTGCACCACTGTGCTGGCCTATCAATTGTATAATGTTTTCAAATATTCAGCCTAATGTCTCCTGTACACAGAATTCAAGACAAACCTCCTCCTCACAAATAATTACACTTGACATCCCATCTATTAATGCAAATTTATATTGGCAACATTTGTTTTCTTGTGCTCTATAGCATTTGGAAAATTTGATTTCTTTTCATACATTTTTATATGCATTTTTGTTGCAAGTGATAATGTGACATAGAATAGCACTTTGCACCTGTTACTCTTTTCTGACTTTTAATTCTGTTCATCTTGCTTCTGAAGTGCAAAGAAAAAAGTAACTTCACTAGCAATCATGAGAACTAGCCAAGCCCTAAGGCTTGCGCATGCAGAGCTTCGTTTTTGAACATTTTTCATAAGGTCTGACCATTCTTTACTTTGACAATATTGCTTTGCGGAGGTAAGCATAAAGGATCACAGAAAACATTTGTGACAACTGAATATACTAGACAAATGATTTACAGAGTCTCAAAACTTGAAAAATTATTTTATTTTCAAAGTAATCACCTAGACATCCCAGCATCCTTATGAAAAATATGAAATGTGAGCCCTCAGTTCCTGGCATGTATGATCTCCTGACAACCTTAATCACAAAACATGATTTGTGAACCCTCCCAGAAAAACATGAAACCATGCTCTGTACATGAAACATCAGCTGCAGCCAAAGTACATTAATGTGGCTCATTAATGGTATATAATAAGAAGAGTTCAAGAAGGGGGATAATGGGCTATTCTAGTTGAGTATACACATACAGATTTTTCAACTTTTTAAAAATGTATTTATTTTTCTCATTTGGGTGCATTTTATTGGGTCATGGGGTTCACAGTCTTTTAAATGTTTGGAGGCACCATATACTCATAGGTCCTTATAGGTCTCATAGGTCATAGGTCCCTTAGGAAATGTTGAGGTCTTGTTGAAAAAGAAAGCAACCGACATAAAAATGTCCATTAAACACAAACCAAACATACAGCAGAGGGCAGGAGATTTCACAAGGGGTCTCTTTCCTTCCTTGGGGGAAACACATCAAAAGAGATGGGATCTCAGAGATCCTGCCCTGCAGTGGCGCAGCAGTCCAGGTCAAAATGAGAAACATCCAAGCCTTGGTAGTGCTGCTTTTACCTTACTAGGCTGAATGAGGTTTCATCTAAAATGCCTGATTTGAGACAGATTATTTAATTTTTTAAAATATCCTTTAAGATTCAATTATCCAGTACCTATTACGTTTCACGATCCACTTTTTCAGATCCCATTTTCAGCAAACTGACACACAAATCCCATTCAATGAAAACACAGTTACCAGTGCATGCTGGTAAAATTCACAATTACCAGTTCCAGGTTGGCCAGCGAATCTATTATATGTAAATTGTGTTTAAAGTATCCAGTGTCGACGCACGTGATCATGGCATTTATTTACAACTGTCTGAATGCCCCAGAACACTTTTGGAACAAACAAAACAGTCTAAGAATGGACTTTAGTGGTTGAAACTGCTTGCCACTGGGAGCACAGGCCATAGTGTTATATATTATGTATTAATATATAATTATTATGGTATTATGGTTAATACATGTCAGTATTTAAGCTGTTCTACCATATGATATTCTCTTCAAGAGAGAATTTAAGCTAAAGTGAAACTGCAGCTTCTGGGACTGTGTGGGTCTTTCTGAATGATAGACCTGTTGCCTGTACAGTACCTTGCCTGGTCTGGTTAAGCCCTCATCTCTTGATCATGTCCCCCCTAACAGATGTGGTGAAAGTAGCCAATATACACATAAAGGAGCCAAGGAAAGCAGAGCAGGAATGTGCCTGGTGCCACTCCAGGCCAGAGGGTCTGCGTTCTTGCTTGTCTTGAAAGTGTGCTCAAGGAAACTCTCATTGGAAGAGGCAGATATTTTAATATAACATCTATATCTTTTTTTTATTAGACAGATTATCTGGGCTCACATTCAAATGCAACACAAAACAAGTGTGTTTTCTGCGAGAAGATCAGTCACCAGTTCTCATACATACTGTACATCTCTATATCATGTGTAATCTTATCCTACCCTTTTTAATCTGAACCAAAACAAACCTGAAATCTTGTGCTATTTTATCTTAAACACACATCAATATTTAAGCTTTTCTACTGTATGCTATTGAAATCATCTTCACCTAAATAAAGTGGAAAAGTATTGTATTGCCAGGTAGCTAGGCAAAACATTAGATCTATTTTATTTAAATATTTAACAAGCAAGATAGGTTATGAACAAGAGGGGTCTATTCAGCCGTTCTTATGTGCTTAACAAAATAATCCCACTGAAACACAGATTCAGAACAGGAATAAGAATTAAGTCAACCTAATGTATGTTATGTCAGTTCAGCTGTATTTAAAACTACACTTTTTTCTCTATGTAAGCAAGACAGGGAGGTCACTTCCCATGAATAATAAGCTATAATTTACAGCACAAAACACCAGTTTATGGACAGATGCTGATATACTCTATGTGATTGACACAAAGATGGTCAAAACACAAAGATTCAACAAAGTGTTGAAATTTCATGCTGACAGATGACTGGGTGAGAGAAATGAAAAGCAGGAGCTTGGATTGGGGGGAACCTGCATTTTTAACATTCAACACAAACCTCTCTTCACATGAATGTGGCTTTTCCCAACTTTTAAACCCACAACTCATGACCTACATTAGCCAAGAGAAAAAAATAAACAAAGGTAATAATATACATTCTTATTCTTTCATTCTTAAATCCCTTAAATACAATCACCCACTATCGTTAAAAACATTAATCACCTTTCTGCAAGACTAAACATTTTAATTGAATCTAAATAAAGGTGTACTTCTTCTCAGCAAGCAACGGTTCTTGTTTGCTTTCAGTCATATTAACTGAGTAACTTCTGCACTAATAAACAAGTGTAAAGGAGCCTAATGATTCAGGTGCTCAAGCATACACAGTCTCATAGCTATGAACAGAATTATCCATCCACCAATTTTCTAACAGCTTCATCCAATTCAGAGTTGCTCTGGGTGGGGGGCAGATAGAGCCTATTCCAGCAAGAACAGGCAGGATATACCCTATATAGTCCATCACAGGGCACACACTAACACACATAATAAATACATACCTGGATCCAAAGCCAGTACTTAGGAATCATGTGTGCTCTCATTGCCTTCTAATCCCTGCATATACCTATCCAAACAAAAAATTAGTTGCATATTTATATATATATATTACGTGGTATGAACGATTTGTTATTATTGCATCATTAACCTTTGATCCCATCCTTTCCCTTACACCTATCCTCTAAATAGCCCAGTACTTTGCTTGACCAGTGGTCACTGGGCTGACATCCTTCCCTCCCACTGAACACAGAAAGGGAATTAGACACTGGAGAGGAGGAGGCAAATTTAAAAATATAGCAAGACTGATCGCAACAGTTACTTTCGGACATCCTTTCCTTGCCACAAGAGTGCAGGTTATCACTTGAGGAGTGGTGATGCAGGATCTAAGTCCAATTTCAATCCAGCATGAAAGTGTTTGAATGTTCTCTGTTGTATTTCATACCTAGGTGTAAAAGAGCTCCCTGTCCAAACTATCATTTTGCCTGATATATGGGCCTCAGACATCTAAACAGAGAGCCGTGGAACATTCAAGAACAGAAGACTGAAAAAGCTGCAGACTTAATCAAAAGAGTGAGAGAAAACATACCATAAACGTCAAAGCCAAATGAGGATTCCTGCAGTAAAATCCAGGATGCCTCAGCTAGAGACCTTCAGAGATGAGAGAAGATATATGGCTAAATGGAAACAGGAGCATTTCCATTCTGAGGAATCTGTATATATTCGTGTTAGATACAGTATCCAAACCAAAAAAGTTCAGTTTCGGTGCTTCTGCAAGGATAGGGTTATGTCATAAACATAGTGTTCATGTTCTCGGCTGCTTAACATACAAATAATTTAACACATGATGTGTGCACTGGATAGATGAAGTTTGGTATAGTTATTTTAACAGAACAAATATTCTCCTGGATTCCATCTCCTACAACGTTCAACATGATCACATTTGTTGTGATTTATGCCATCTATTATACATTTTTAAAGGTGAGTATTATGAGAAATTAAATTACGAGACTGCATATGTACAGTATTACAGCAAACATGGCCAAGGCATGATGTTCTAACAGTGGTGGTTAAAACCTTAATAGTCTAAGATGACAGATAAACAAACGCCAAATTAGTCTATAAATCCCTTAGTAAGTCAAACACTATTATTCAAAATAGTGCATTACGCCAACAATGGTAAACATGCTTAGCATTATTTTCCATCTGTTTTTTTTTACCTTTTGTTTCCAACCC
Organism: Atractosteus spatula; assembly: GCF_055471065.1. Taxonomy (NCBI): domain Eukaryota; kingdom Metazoa; phylum Chordata; class Actinopteri; order Semionotiformes; family Lepisosteidae; genus Atractosteus; species Atractosteus spatula. The sequence continues at coordinate 8,793,467 of NC_142724.1, forward strand.
AGTGCTGATTGCCAAGACTGCAGATCTAACGGAGAGAGAAGGAACAGCTGCAGCTCATTTTATGTTTGTGCCACTCTGATACACAAGAAAGAACGTAAAGAAAGACAGAAAACATTGAAACCAAGAATGCACAGAGTGAGGATGTGCTCTTTGTATACCAATATCCTGTACCCTAAACTTGTAATTGTAATACTAAATGTAGGAAGCTAGATCTTTCATCAATGAACTTTTCCTACTTCTATTCTAAACTAACAACAGTTCTTTAAAGGGCTGTGGGAGTACTGAACAAACTACCTACTCAATGGCTGGATGAGATTCTTGAGTCAGTTACCTACAAATGGGCCAGATGGCCTCCTCTCTTTTGTATCCTGTCTCATGTTCTTGTATCAACAAGGTATTGGCTTATGGTGAATTCTCCAGACTTCTGCAATATGGAATTTGATTTTTTTTCAAAGGAATGTTTAAATTGACCAATTTCAGTGACAGCATCAGCTTATCACGGTAACCCAGTCCAAGTCGGACAGTTGGAAAGGAAGAAGATTTTTTTTTTATCCTTTGCTGAGGAGATGTTAAAATGAAAGCTTTTCATAGCTTTCAACCACAAAGCTCTTCACTGGATCTTCAACTGTAGATGATCATGCATAGAAAAATTCTGATAGTGTCTCGTGTGGAGTTTTACTCTTTCCTCTCTCGATAATTATAATAATAATTAATAGTAATAAAAATAAACATTTCCGTAACCTCATGTAACACTTTGCTAGGTACACAATTTAAAACATTTTACAGGTAATGTGGAGTCGCCACTTGGATTATGGGGCCAATAACAGCTGCCAAAGTACACCTAACAGAGTGATGAAGCCAGTTCATAGATGGGGATCATTAGGAGGTCATGATTGGAAAAGGCCAATGGGAAATTTGACCAGGACGCCGGGGTAACACCCCTACTCTTTTCTGAGAAATGCCCTGGGATTATTAATGACCACAGAGAGTCAGGACCTCAGTTTTATGTCTCATCTTAAGAATGGTGACTTTTTACAGTATAGTGTCCCCATCACTATACTGGGGCATTAGGACCCCCACAGACCACAGGTGAGCAGCAACCTCAGTTTATCGCAAGGAGGTCTCCCACCCAGGTACTGGCCAGGCTCCCACCTGCGGAGCTTCAGTGGGTTGCTAGGTGTGAGTTGCAGGGTGATATTTCTGCTGGTCTTCACCATTTACTTTATGTGGTGCTGACTAAGATAAGGATGAAGGGTTACTATATTTGTCTGCTCTGCTCCTTTGAGATCAGAGTGAATAAGGCACTTCTGCCCTTAGGAGAGATCCTGTTCACAGTGAAAACAGAAGACAACCAACCCTCTATCCAAAATATGTCTTGAATATATTCTTTTAAGACTTGTTACCAGGTTGTCATTTTCAACATTTCTGTGACCCATGAACGGACCAGTGTTGCCCTGTCCTCCTGAGATCTACCCCCCAGAGTTATCAGAAGATAAGCTGAGGCCTGGCTGTCACTGGTATTGGAGAGAGAATTCTGGCACTTGTTTGTTCTCAAGGTCACAGGGCCATATTGGTACTTTTGGATCTCAGCCAGATGCATACTCAGCTGAATCCCATCTCGACTATCAGACTGCAGAGACATCAAGGTACTGTACACACTTCCAAAGGAATGTCCTCTAAGAAATCTTGAGTTTTATTTTTTTCCTGTTACTCAGTGCCAATTCTCCCATCTGAAGTGGAGCATGTAAGTGTGTCTGTTATACTGAATTTATCATGCATCTCAGCACTTCCCTGGAGATGTGTCCCTTCTCACAAAGCACACTTTTACCTTTCAATAATGGTAAAAGCAGACCGGTTCTGCGTTGCCAATCTTTTGTGTCTCCCATAGGAGGATATCCACAGGAAGCCTTGTAGTCCAGAAGAATATATGGGATATATGGCAGTAAATGCCTGTCACATTAGGATTTCCATCCTGTTTGGTCCTGAGGAAGACTGGGAATGATTTGACACTTTTCTGTAGTATGTCATGATACAATGACAAATCCCATAGGTTTCAAGCAGTTTACTGTACACAGATCTGACTACAATAGGGCACAGTGTGTGTCACTTTGTTAACCTGAGAACAGACAATGAAGGGAATGTCACAGCACAGAAAGAAAACACTCTAATCTCACCCATTCCCTCACAGTAACTTGACACTATGAATAGCTCCTATTTATCCCATTTTCCTAAAGCTGAAACAAATTGCAATCTTCAATGTACGAGGTTAGAATACTGTGATCCAATATAACCTGCCATCCTAGTTTACCTCATGAATACAGGATTAGGGGCTTCAATTTTTGTTGGGTGTCTAAATCTCTGCTTTTCACCATCCAGTAATCAATAAATGCAGGTAACACCTATGAAACACAGTAGTCTGGCCGTGTCAGATTTACACATAATCCCACAATTGGGGTGCTATTGTTTTCTTGCAATACTGCAGACATATGTCACTTACATTTAGTTTTGCTGCATTCACATTAATGATTTCAGACTGATGAAGTCTGCTTGCATATTCATTGTCTTACACACCTCTTCCACCAGCTGTGTAAGACCAATATGGATTGATTTATATTATTTCCACAACACAGACTACATAAAGCAATCAGTTGTTTTTTGTCTATTTCATTAGCACCGTCTATTTCTTATTATGCCTGTCTAGGAGAAGTTGCCTATTCCTTTCATAAGTTCATCCATCCATTTTAAACCACTTTATCCACTCAGGATCACAGGGGACCAGGGTCCTATCCTGGCAAGCAGGTGGACACACCCTGCAGGGACGCCAGTCCATCACAGGGCACACACACAGACACTTAGACACTGACATCAGGGCTAATCTTCCAAGAAGCCAATTAACCTGCCAGTATGTGTCTTGACTGTGGGAGAAAACCAGAGCACCTGAAGGAAACCTATACGAGAGTGATAAGAACATACACAACTCTACACAGATAACAGCCAATGAATTGAACCCAGGACCCCAGTGCTAAGAGGCAGCAATACTAACCACGCCCAATGTACCACTGTGCCTCCCTACATAGGTCCAGCTGAGAATAAATATCCACAATAAAAAAATAAAGAAATATAGCAGATGATAGATTGAAAGCATGCTATTGGTTATATATGCTTTTGAGTGTACATATTTTTGACATATGAAGTGCATATTGGGGTGAAGATTGACTCGGGTCCAATCTTCCATCACTTTTACAAATCCCTGCAATCTTTTCCTCTATAGTGTGTGCAGACTGATGGGACTTGATGAACTTTACACAACCTATATCACAAGAGCTGTTTCCACAATGAAAGGCACTGGGAACAAACCAGACACCCCCATCTCAGTGTGCATCCACATTGTTGCGAAGGGTCAGGCAGTCAGCCTTTCTGTGAGCTGTGGAGTGTCAGACTGGGCCTTCGCCAGGAGCTGCATTCCTCTGTTCATTCTCAAAGGCAACAGTGTGGAACTCTTCCAAACAATACCTTCTTGAATTAATTAGACAAGCTGCCTTCCTGAGATGACCCTCAGGGGACAGCCTTGTTATTGCAGGTGTCTGTGTTCTTCGTTGCCATCGTGCACCTTGCAAAAGGCTGCTTCCCTAGCACACAGACAAGCAGTAAAGGGGATTCATTCATTATATATGTCAGACTTCACAATGGAATGATGAAGCCTAATTATACCAGGACAGACTCTGAACCTTTTTGTCTATTGTGTGTCCGTGTCTCTTATTCTTTTAATCTGTTCTGCTTAAAAGTAAAGACTTGCTGTATTTACAGTGACTCGCTTGAACTGACAATCATTCTTAATTAAAAAGGTGTTAGTAAAAAGTTAGAATAATCTAAGTCTGTATCCTTTATGTATGGTTCCTAGTTGACTATTGGTCTAATCTCCATGATAATAGGAAACATGATGCATTCACCTCTTGTCAGAAGACAGAAGTAGTTGTAATGATATAAGACATCCCATAAGGGTTATTACAGACATGGAACAAAACTATCTTTTAGGAAAGGAAAAGAGCTTAGCTGGTATTTTGAAGCATTTGTTCACATACTGTATAAACATTCTCTTCAATGGCGCATGCAAGACTTGGTATAAAAATGAATTAGAATAATGGATAAGAAGGGTTTATTCTTTAATTTCTGGTCCCATTGGAATGAATATTCTTTTATCTAATGAAACAATTAAAGATTTGCCTCTGATGAAGAACTTCAGCTAAAAGTCCATATCTATTTCCCCAGCCTGGAGGCCTGCTCTTTTGGCACAGCAATGGGCATAGCAAAGGGGACACAAGTTCAAATCCTGGCAGCTCATCCGAGAGTATTTTGAGCTAAAATAATGTCCAGTAAAAAAGAATCAATGCATCCAAATATTAACGCCGATCTTTGTGAAATACTCAATTACAATTATTTAGAAACAAGTGATGATCCCAAAAAGAAAACAAATCACACAAAAAATTATTTATTTTATGAGTAACTTTCTCCATAACATCACTCACTCATTGTCATTCCCCAGGACATCAGTCATTGTCCAGTAGGCATAGATTCAATACTGCAGTTTTAGTGTCACGCACGACCTCAAGTTCTTCAGGCTCAAACCATGTCATTTCCCTGCGAAGCCATTTGTTACCAAAACTGTAATGCATTGAAAAAGTGCTTTGCTTTTTCCTCAGCCCGAACAGGGTGGAGGAAGAAATGTCTTTGACTTTTGTATTTGAATACTATTACCTCTCGCATCTCACATCAGCATTAGCGTGAAGTGCAGAAAATGTGCAAGAGTAATAGAGTATAGCACCCCAGGTATGAAACCAAAATACCACTTCTAGCTTTCCATTAACACGTAATTCTCTACCTGACCAATCCAGCACCAGAGGGTGCAACATGTATTAAATCTCTCTTTCTGGCTTGTATCCCATATGTTGTCTGGCAATTGAGATACTGTATACTTTAATCTATGTTTTCGATTATACTAAAAATACCATGGCTCTAAACAAGTACCTCCGATTTACATTCCCAAAGAAGACTGTCTGGACCGCTTTGAGTAGTTCAAAGTAGTGGTCTCTTGAATGGAGTGCCTACAGAGCTGGACTACAGAAGCGGAACATGGCAATTTTTCAGGTACACAATGTTATTTTTTTAACATACTCTAAAAGAAAAAAAGTGGACATTGCAAAATTAGTGAACCTATAATAAGACTAAATAAAAAACCCTGACATACAATAAAAGTTGAATGATGTTTTTAGTTGCTCTGGATGTTAAGCACTCAGATCAGTGAAAGCTGCTCATAACATGTTCTCAAATATCTGTGACACGATATTTAAAATGGCACTCGAGCTTCTTCAAGCAATAAAGCAATCTGTTACAAAGGAACCTGGCTGTTCTGCTATTGTAGCCTCAAGATCTGTGTAGCAACTGCTCTGCACTATTTTTGTGATTATGAAAGTGGCTCTTAAATTTACTGTACATATCTACTTAACCTTTTACATTTAGTGATGAAATCTATTTTTCTGACAGAACCTTATGTTATCTAATATTTATAATCATATTATTCGAGGTTTGATCCACCTCATGCAATAACTTTTAATTTACCTAAATTAAAATGAAGATGGCATACTTCAGTTTTAAAGAGCTCAAGATGTGTAGCTTTAGACAGGGTGAACCTCTTGAGAACTAGTGTCCCTAAGTGGATTGCATTAATCTTTCCAGAGCATTCTGGAATTTTTCTCTTTACAGTCGAACTTTAGCTCTATGTTTTCATTGCTGTAAAAAATGCACTTCATCTCAAGAACATATAGATCAGAGAGCGCAATGTGCTATACAGTAAACTGGAGACAAAAAGTTAATAGGCAGTTTGCCATCATCTGCAAATAATTACAAAGTTTACGACGACTTGACTGCTGCCAGTAATTAGTTTTATTTAAACAGGGAACAGGAAAGAGGGGCGATGAAATCACACTTCATGATTTTAACAACTCTTGTGGAAGACTACAGAAAATTTCAAAATGAAAATATGAGACCCAGGTTCTCCACCATGAACGATCAGCTCCAAACATCGGACGAACTGCAGCCCTGACATACTAGCACAAGTGTGCCATTCGGGCACTTCCATTCCCAACTGCTCAAATGGAAAAACAGAAAAAGGTCTTTCTTCCACTTGCCACAAATCAAATCAAATCCTGTAACTCTAAGTGGAGCTCTGGCATGCGATCTACAGCCCACTAGAAAACGTAGACCTGAAAATACATCACATTCTCCCCACAGTTCTAGAAATATTGCAAACTGTACACAGGAGAATGTTCGAATATGCATTTAAAAATGAATGCTTGAAATACTTAAACAGCTATTATTTCAGGACCTGTCAAGAATGTATAATGTTGCTTAATTGAAAGCACACTCAGAGTGGTGTGTCTAGAAGCTATAACACATGTAGATGATTTGTAGATTATTTATTAGTGTTCTGGGTATCATTTCAGTACTAAAATCCAATGTTAGGAAGACCATTTGTCCTACAACTATTTGACCATTGATTAGTGTGTAGAAAGTAAGAAAAAGGATAATTTATCTTCAAAACACATCCACATCCACAGATCCTTTAAATGAATTTCAACATGTATGTTGGCCAAAGCTGCATTTTTTTAAATGTACCCCACCCAGTTTGGTTTCTGTGATTGCTCGGGAGAAAATAAGATACAAGCACATGTTCCTCCAACACACACACCTGCACAACCATTCATCATCTGACACATTGCAAGGTTCTGATGAGAGAGATAGTGAGTGGCACATCTCTCACTAGCGTCAATACAAACCTTAAGACTCCTAGTAAGTCACAGGAGTGTTTTGCAGAAAGGCATGTAAACATTACTTGGAGTATCCAAACCCTAACCAACCTGCTGATTGATAAATCCTGGTTAGAGTCATCTACATCCCCCAGGATTCACAATACCTTGGTCACAGTACTCAACTCAAGTTAGAAATGTTTGCAGATTGTGAGAAATATCTAAACATTTTGGGATTCTTTTACGAGAGGGCCTGAAATGTGATTCTCGTCAAGAACTGCACACATTAAAGTTACAGTCCTTGAAACTGCTGGCAAAAAAATGAGTCACATTCCTTTGGGGCCTGTCACATATGATTCATCAAAAGGGAACTATAATCCAGCAAATGATTCAAATAAGTATAAAAATTAAAACTGCAGACAGTGTCAATCTTCTGGAACATGAGAAAGTTGTTGCTTTCCAGCATCTAAGTTTGGCAAATTGCTTTCATATGATCTTGTGATCTGAATTGACATGGTGTATGCCATGTTCTGTTCTTTGTCAAAGTAGTTCGCAAATCGTCTGTGCTAGGAATACTGTATGTTTTAATTCTTCATTTCTTATTATGTGGGAATATGCTTAAAAGAGCCATAAAAAATGGATTTTGATTATTCTAACTCCACTGAGAATATTTGCTGGGTCACAGAGTCACAAAGGCAATGGCACAGAAATTTAAAGCAGCTTTTCTCCTCTTTTAACAATTCAGACAGGAAACAAAGCAAATCTGGGAATAATGCATTTCCCTGCCTACATTGTATAATGTTTAGCTTTACGATTGATCTTATGTGTGTCAGCTGAGTCAATACTTCATGAATGTCTTATTGGAACAATCCACCCATCTGTTATCCAAAGTCATCTGTCCATAGATGGTCACAATGAATTGGAGGCTAACCTAACCAACACAGGGCGCAAAGTATCACAGGGCACATACAATGCCAATTGAGAGTTGTCAATTAACGAACACCAGCAATGCACCTGAGAACACCCATTCAGACAACATGCAAACCCTGCACAGAAGGTTTAACTGCTTGGAACTGAACCCAGATGCCAAGAACTTTGAAACAGCAGTGTTAAACACCATACTACTATCCTGATCAAACTGTAACAATAAAACATTTATTTCTATTTTATTTCTATTTCACAGTGAAAAGTGTAACAAGACAAGATCGAGCTTGAGGCAGCCATGCAACATGACCATGTCTTGATGTAAATATGTCTGATCTTTTCCTTTACTTCGTTATCTTTACGACTTGGGGAGGATCGGAATGTTCTACCTGGATAATACAGGCAAAAATCTTTCACTCCTTCACAAGAAAAACACCCAGAGGAAAAGGCTTAGCTTTTTGGAAGTTACACTACTAGCTCCGATAACATTTCCCATTTTTAGCCAATGAATGTCATTATCCTTTCTCTCCTTTTTTTTCTAAGGCACCTTTCTTTTCAGCTCTGGCTGAAACTAGTCTCAACCTGCCTGAAAAAGGATATGAGCACATTTCTTGAAAATGCTTGATCAATAGTTCCCAAAGCAGCTACCGAGCTTCATAACCATATGAAATATCTAAATAACTTTAAAAAGAAATATCTCAGAGATTGGAATATGTGATTCAAATTCTTCATTTGAAACTATAAACTCCATTTCAAGATTTCATCTTCTGGTGGATAAATGCTTAGCAACAAAATGTGGTCTTCTTCAAGTTGAGCAATTACTCAATAATCCTGCATTGTTCCACCTCTGATTTATTCTGATACATAATTTACACTTCCAGCAGTTGTTCCCAGCAGTTCTATTACTGACAGGAATGTTGAACTTATATTTATATAAAAATATAGATTGGAAACATAAGGTGTGGCTCTGTGGCTAAGGATCTGCGCCTGTGGCTGGAAGGTTGCTGGTTCATATCCTGTGGCTGGCAGAGGACTCCCCTGAGCAAGGCCCTTAACCCCAACTGCTCCAGGGGTGCTGTATAACTGGCTGACCCTGTGCTCTCACCCCAAGCTTCTCTCCCTGTCTTTGTGACTCGTGGAGAGCAAGTTGGGATATGTGGAAAGATAAATTCCCAATACAATAAATTGTTATATGGCCAATAAAGTGATCATATCTTAAATAAAAAATATTTGTTTGGGATTTTAGCCTGGACTGCTTGCTATCACTGTTGAAAATGATTTTAGTCTGGAATTATATTTTGTGCTCTTCTTTGTGTCACTTGACAATATTTTTAAAGCATCTTGAGAGGGATATGGTCCTCAAGACACTAAGAAATGTAAAAAAAAACATCTCAAAGAATGGCTTAAGTTGGAATTTAAAAGACACAGATGTTCTGATTTTGGAGATGAAAAAGAAGCAATTTTGAATACTAATGATCTGACACTCACTGTTTCCAGTTGAACCAGTAAAACTGAATCGGCAGAATGCAAGATCAGATAAGTGTATATGGTGTTAGCAAATCAACTAAAAAAGTCAGAGCTAAGATAACTAATATTTTGTATATTAATGAAATAAACCAAAATGGCAGAAGTTTAAAAATTGGAGGAATATAGTCTCCAGCCTACTGCATGTATTAAATCTGCAATAAGTCTTATTTGTGAAATATGAAATCAAACAGAATCTGTTTGGTGAGTTTTTGGTTGTCATCTTTATAAACAGGAAACTTAAAACCATATCCACAAATGTACCTTATAGAAGGCATATTTTAGCATTAAAAAACAATTTTAGATAAGATCTTTTTGATAAACAAAAAGTAAACTAAAGTAAACTCCTAATTTAGCAGTTATCATCCATGCACAGCAAGATTCAAATATTCAGCACCTGTGTTCCTGTGTAACAGATGGTTGAGCTGAAACTTAAAATGAAGCATCAATATTAAGCTGCAGTAGCTGGAAAATCATTTACCTAATTAACCTCAAATTCAATTTCCAGATTAAAAACTCACAGCGATAGTTCAGCATAACATTAATTCTATTCCATACCCTACTACCTTTGCCACCTTCTTTTAATAAATTATTTCATAATAGAAGAATTTGTTTGTACTGCATGGTTTTCATAATAATAAAATATATACATTATTAAGTAAATATTCGTCACACCTATTCTACTTTATGCAGGCACTCAAAACTGCCTGCTGTTTTAATTTTCTTTCATTACTGTATATATAAACAGAAGGAAAATCACAAGATGAATTTACACTGCAAAACAAATACTCAAGATTCTATTACAAGTGCACATTCCCACGGATAAAGACTGCCAAACAAAAAAAAAGCATTTACTGTCTTGATTGCTAACTGAGCTCCAGCAGCAGGTTTTTGGCAGGTGGTTGACTAATACACTTGCACAAAAAGTCTGAAGACAAAACCAAGAGCTGTCTTAGCAGTTTCATTGCCTCAGATTGGCATTTCCTAGACTCTTCTTCTGTAATCATGTCTTTTCGTTCAGAAAATAGATGAGATTAATAATTTATGAAGTGCTGCTGCTAAATTATTAAGGGAGAAGTACAATGGCCTTTTGATACTGTTGTCATACTTCGGTGCTATTCAAAATAAACATGGCCTGTGCCCTCATCTTTTAAACACAACTTAAAAACTGACCCATAATCCTCTGATAACAAGATCAGAAAAGCCAGTTTTTCTTCACACAGATGTGGCACAATGGACCTGATTTTATCAGTCTATTGAAATAATGTCTCTTTGAAAATTGCACCCGGGGAAGGCAGAGAAACAGTGGAAGCATTTCACAAAGTATCATCTCTGTAAAGTAATAGACTTATGTTCTGACATTTAAATGTAGTATTATGTCAAAACAAAGTCTCTTCTCCCATGCTGTAGAGTACCACCAAAATTATTTGGAAAAGGAAAGATTCTGTAGGGTCTAAAAACAGTGAGAGATATTTAGTTCAAATAAATGAGGTTTTGAATTTCTTTTATACCAAATGTAGTACATGAAAAGCTGTTGTAAAACATGAAAAATCCAAAATAAAAATGTGAGGCATCATAAATGAGTACGTGATCTGCCCACAGGAAAATTACTGGTCTATATAATACTCTCAAAGGGTAATATACTGTGTAGTGTATGATATTTCACAAGAGCATAAAAAGGTTACGACTGAGATGTGGCCATACATACAGTATATCTGTTTTTTGGAGCGATTCTGACTAGTGCTCAGTGAGACCATGACCCCACAAACATTGTTTAGTTTGGATTAATTTCTTCTCTGGATCAACATTGAATGGGATTTTAAATCCAAGCCTCCTGTTCCCATGCTATACAAGGTGACTCCTGAAGCTGTTCCCTCAATGTGAAACCAGGGTGGTGCGTGCAAAGGCCACTGTTTGTTTTCCTGAACTGTTTTCTTTTAAAATAAAGGAAGTGCCAGCAATACCAGTGTTAGGTAAAACAGGATCACTGCTACAATACATAATCAATGGGATCTTTGAAGATCAGCTATTTTTCCCAAACTGTCCTCGAGTTTAATTCACACTCCCGATGGAAACGGACAAAAACATCACTTAAAGAGGGGTTATGGATTAGATCATGTGCCTTGCTTAAAAAATGTTGAACAGTAATCATGATTTCATTTGAACAGAGCAACATCATATTTGTCCATATCAATGAATTCCCCAACACGACCCTTGTAATTAATAAATATGAGGAAATATGGACTGCTTTATCAGTAATGTGTAAGAAAGTTAAAACAACATGGTACCGTAAGACTCTAAAATGTAAAAAGTTACATTTCCAGAACGGTAAAACTACATTGTTCAATTCACGTACACTGGTTTATTTCTTCTTCAATTACTTGGGAGGAAAACAATATCTGACATCTGTGGATGAAAATGACAAATTTTATTTCAAAGGAGACGTGAAATCACAAACAATTTCTGTCCAGAAAAGCACATCTTGATTTCACAAATATGTGCTTTTCTCCATGGCCAGTAAACTGATAGCATCTCTATACATAAGGTTGTAATTCTGTGTATGGAGGACTAGGGCTGAACGAATAAATTAAATCAAGTAGGATTTTTTTTTTCCTTTCTGTTTCCTCTGTGTGAGTTTGATGAAGCCCAGGCGACTGTTGCAGTTTTGTTGGCTTTCTATTTCTTCAGCTTGGTCACATGCAGTAATATATCAATGCAATTTGTGTTGCGTTTAACTTTCACTGTGCTGGATTACTCAAGAAAGCCGACAGCCAAATCATCTGTACCGGAACGTCCCAGAGTTATACAGTTTCAAATTTTCATATGATCAACTCGGCATCTGTGACCTTTCTACCTCTGACTCCCTTCAGGTCTCTTCTCCACTTAACTGTTTTCATAATTCCCTGCTGTTTCAGGGATCAAAATACATGCAACACAAGAATCCCGAATATTTTTAATAGAGTGCCCTTGCAATAAACTAAACTGAAAACAGAGAACCTGTTGCACTTTAACATTGACAGAAGCAGCAGAACTTATTACTGAATCAGAGTCACGCCTCAACAAGGAAATCAGTGAAAACCATTCTAATTATTCTAATTGCCAAAAGCTAATAAATATCTGTGGCCAAAAACTTCAACCTTTTGCATTGTTCTTAGTCAAGTGTCTTGCATGCACACCAGGAATGCAAATTCTCGGCATTTAGATGATCTGAGACATACTTTAGATTGCATGCTTTCATTCTGTTTTAATAATGAAGAAAAACTCTCTGTCTGTGTTCAATCTCTCTAAAATACTTCTTCAAAAACATAACAGTTTGGCAATACTTCTAGCACACTCTAACAGTACTGCTGACAAGACATGTTCTGTTGTCTTTTTCTGTGTGTAGGGTTGTTAATTAGACAGACAAATGCTTCCTATACCTTTGAAAACAAATACACACACACTAATACATCGATACACAGAAGATTAATCACAAGCTTACTAGTATTAGAGTAAGTGGAGAAAGTGCATCACTAAAAGCAAGACATTCCACTGAATAGCTTTAGCAGTACTTGATTCTGCATTTGTATGTGTGGCTTCTTTAACAGAGTTTAAAGCAGTTATTTTTTACTTTATTTTTTTAATATAGTGCCTTTAAAGTGGCTTCTCAAAGTGCTTTACAGTAAGATAAAAAAAGAGCACAATGAGAGGAAACAGCAGAATTATACAATTAAAATAAGGCTATGGAATACACTAGGAAAGCAAGTGGGCAAACAAAGAAACCAGCTAAATTAAAGCCCTTCTGGGGAACAAGTGTTTGAGTCTTGATTTGAAAGTGGTCAGGGAAGGTGACTATCTGATATCTCTTTGTAATAGAATTCCAAGGCTTTGGGGCACAGCAGGAGAAGGCCCTGCCTGCTATAGAATGTAGATGATGTTGTGGGACAGACTGGAGACTAGAATTAGATGAGTGAAGGTTGCAAAGAGGGGAGAAGGACAATAGTAAGTCAGATAGCTACTGATGTGCTAAGCCATGTAGAGCCTTATACAGTAGATGAGCATTAGGATTTTGAAGTTGACACAAAAATCTGACAGGAAGCCAGTGCAAGTACGTCAGGATAGGAGTAATGTGATCACGTTAATGTGAACAGCTATTGTTAAAGACAACATTCAGGTATTGCTTAACAAGGAAAATGCCAAAGACATTACAGTAAGTTTGGTAGGTAGGTTGGAAAAAGCTAAAGCTAAATTTACTGAGTCTAAAAGCCACTTCCTTTCATGACAATTCAGGGTCCCTCTTCATAGCTGAAGTCAATTCACAAGCACCAGAGACCGCTTTCATTTCCAATTAAACCTATGAACATTACTACTTAAGAGACGGGCAAGGCAGGTGGCAAAATTAGCAGGCTAGGTTTCTTTTTTGCCTGTTTTCATTCCAGAGTTAAATGTTTTGGGAAGTCAAATATGACTTTTCCTCAGAAATTTTAGATATATTGTCAAGTTCCCCCATTCTTGCTGTTTTGTGACAAAACCTGAATTGCCCGGAGCGAGGAAAGACTGTACAGTCCCCCTCAGATCATTTGATTTGTTCTTGTACTGATCCATCAGCACCCAGGGGAAGGACCTATACTGTCCAAAAGGCAGTAAGAGCAACTACTGGGAATATAGAGAAGGCAAGGACAAAATGGTACATGTGTGAAGTCTTGTCAGCCCAAGCGAACTGTGGCCCTGCTCTTAGGTCCTGCAATGAAGGGAAGTAAAGTTCAGAGTGTTATATCACTATTATGGTTAACCACGCTCCAAATACCGGCAATGTTTATCCTCTCTCTGGAAAGGGAACAAATGTGTTTTGGGAAGCTTGATTGCCCCAGTCCAGCAAAGACACAACTGAGAATCAATCACCTTTGATCTAAAATCCTGGGTCAAGGGGGGTGAGCCAGCAGTTCTGCTGAGACACTGAGGATCTGAGGAAAATTTGTACGCAACAGAGCTGCCACATACCATGACAACAGCAATTTTAGTCTTTAATGAAACTTAATTGGGGGAAATTGCTCCTTTGGTACATCATTCAGTGGGGTTAATGCAGCATACTCCTGGCACATTATTCTCTTCAAATATTTCTGGTATTCAACAGATGGGGAAATGACACTCACAAGGAGAAGAGATGGGAGTATTTGAATGTTTACTGTTAGAACAGACAAAAACAATGATCTTATGCTGCACTGTGGAAGCAAAATATTTTGGTATAACTTTAGGAAAAACAGAATAACTATGGCTGAAAAGTCCTATATAAAAAAGGAGCATAATTTAATGTAAAGAAAAAAATCCACTACTGTGGCAACAACTTAAATGTGTTTTTCATCCAGAAGTAACTATTTTCTAGAGAACTGGTTTTAACATATCGCTCCCCAGTAATTCATTAGTAATGTCCTAACTATGTTTTATAATGGTATAAGACTAAATAAAAGAAGGGACTATTGGCTATACCACCAATGGGAACCAGGGGCAGAGACGGATCCTGACAAGAGAAATGATTTTTGAACGTTTGTTTTTGTTGTTGTTCTGCCTTTTGTGGTGAGAGGTAAGACAGGACTGAAGACCTCGGCCTTCACATCTGACCACACCACAGAAGGGAGTTCTCCCCTGCTCTTTCACAGGACGCTGAGGAATTTCGGGCAAGAGAGCAGCAGCCGGGGCAATCACTCTCGCGTGTCACACCGAGTAGCAGAACGCGGCAGAAGTCACTACCAGCCTCGGAGTCGTGTTCTCTGTTTGAGTTAATTAACTTCTTCACCTTTCGGATTCCATGGTCTTCATTCCAGGCCTGGCAGCCCAGAAGACAGTGGGGCTGAGATTCCTGTCTTATTGCGGGACTCATTAACCTCCAGCTCTTTTCTGTGAGGAGGCACACAGGGAGACTCGCACCCCGTCTCAGGCTGAACACTGAACACCGGCACCCCCTGAACTCCCTTGGACTATTCCTATCGCTTTTACACACCAGTCCGCAGTACTTATCCCAAGTGCGGTTCTTATGAAATTCCATCCAAAATATCATCTTTTTTTTTTAATTTGTTGGTTTGTATTTTTTTATATTTCATGCAGTCATGCAAAGGGATCAAAAGGGCAAAAAGGCAAACTCTAAGATCTGTTTTGCATGAAGCTAACCCACTTTGTGACCATTTTGTCTTTTTTATTACCCATTCAGTGAAATTTCTTTTATACACTGGTACCATGAAGCTTGGTTCACTGTTTATGACACAGTTCCAGCTGAATTTTAAGGTAGATAGAAGGTAGAATACAGAAAATACATTTCATAAGTACATGATCATTGTTGTTTACCTATACAATTACATGTAATTCTACACTGCATGCACTGTATATGCCGTTTAGTTTATATATAAATGAAAATTCCCCCAATGCTCGGATAAATTTCAATCTGAAATGTACTATAAATTGCACAAAAATGGCAAGTTTTTACTTGCATTCTATAACATGCATCTGTCATTTTTCTACTATTGATGCAAATGGACAAAAGGTAACTGCAGGTCCCCTTGTATTCTGCAGTCATGCAGGATACAAATAAGATACAGAACAGAATGTTTGCCTCAGGAAAAAATTAAATGTGATTTAATAACATATTTAAGTGTGGACTTTAGTTTTTGTTGCTGTAACATGCATGCAGTTAAAAGTATAATAGTTAATTTTGAATAATCAGAGGATGGCATGCTTTATGAGATTAAAAGTGAAGGTCCAATTATTGGCTCTGTTGAGAGACTGTGAACAATTTTTTTTGTTAAAACAAAAGGCTCTGAATGTGTTTCAGGATCTATGTTATTAAAATGTTTACAGGGATTGTATTTGCTAACATACTACAATATCATACAGTTTTTAAATAATAAAATAGTAAAGACATAGGAACACAATTCATAAATGTTTATTAGATTGCATGTTACAGTATACTATTTTTTTATTTTTTCTTAGTGGATATCATATCTTGTTCTATTGCAGTAAAGTACTTCCTAATAAGTCATGAGAAATGTTACAGTAAAAAGCACAACAAAAAAACAGTAAAAAGCATGAATGCCATTCTGACTATCTTTATGTAATTCACACAGACATTAATGCCCTTGGCAATGTATTGAGAAAGTACAACAAGGTTAAATCTTGGTTTGAATGACATTAGCAATGACTGCCTTAAGGACAATTAGTTAACTGAAAGTTAATATTAATATATCAGGAAATAACTCAATTTCTATAGATCAACAGTATCTATGGGGTCCCATTCCTCTTTTTCTCGTAATTAGATATTCTATTTACTATTATTAATAATTTGTCTAACAATTCTAGTCAAATGAAGTTACACTCACACTTATACACATGTGGGTATTTTACTACAGCTACTGTATTTGAGTGAAGCACCCTGCTCAAGAATACAACAGTATCCCACCTGATATTTGATCCTACACCCTTCCAGTAATGAGACCAGAAACCTAACCACTACACCACACTACAGAGTAACGAGACCAACTTTCATCCATCCACGTTCTCACTTTTTATCCGATACAGGGCACAGGGGGACACCAGAGTCTATCCCAGCAAGCAACGGGCAAAAGTCAGCATACACCCTGGACAGGACACCAGTCCATTGCAGGGCACACACAGACACAAACTGGTACACACTCACGCCAGAACCAATTTTCCCAAGAAGCCAATGGACCTACCAGTGTATCTCTTTGGACGGCAGAAGGACCCAGTGTGCTCGGAGGAAATACATGTGAATACAGGGTGAACATACAAACTCCACACAGATAGCACCCTAAGAATTAAACCCAGGACCCCAGTGCTGAAAGGCAGCGATGCTAACCACCATGTAGCCCTTAGGCAAACATAAGACTTCAACAGTCTTCAGCTGTTAATGATTTATAGAAACCTAGAAATCCTGCTGCATATTCACCCTGGAAGACTGAATGTGTGCATTTATGAACTAGTTTATAAAACCTGAAAAGGTTTGGGAGATTCAATCACAAGTGAATATGGCGTTAACAAGATGTAGACTTTACTACAGCTGAAACACTGAAACTTTGGCCCTAATGAGCTGCAAAATGCTGTTTTTAATTAGCTGGTGACACCTCAATGATGATACATTATTGAGATTTTGTTTACCACAAAAGCTTTCTACCGGGTATAATTCATCCAGTTTCCTTACTGAACATTTTTATTTTCATTGATTTTTAAAATGCCTTCGTATGTAATGTAATGTTTTCTCATAACTGATCTTTGATCTAAAATCTTCAACATAATTATAAATAATGTTAAATTACAGTATAATGTGTATGTTTTCTGAGTTATTTACACTACCAGGGATCCTATGCTGTATAGCTCTTGATATGTACTCTATATGTTGTCTGACAGATACAGTACCTTTCTCTCTGGAAATGGATATTAGAAGTCTGCATGATTAGACAAACATGGGACACTTTCTAGTGATCTAAGACTCTCTGGGTTTATTCCTTCACTAATCAGTAAGAAACCAAATTAAATGAACACAGCGGTCCACACAGATTCTGTTTCTTAAAACTGTAACAAGCTGTAAAAAATATTTTCTGATTGGTAAAATGGTTATTCTTTTTCGTGCAAATTTAAATGCCCTTCATATCTCTGCCATGTGAGGGGACTCCTGGTCTTTTTATCCATTTTATACTTGTTTCTGGTGCTTATGCATTTTCCTACAACTGCCCTCCTCTCACCTGGCAATTTCAATACCACTGGAACATATCAAGTTTAAGGTAGGCAACACAGGAAATTTAAAATTTTTCAGGAAATGTTCACTTAGACAGCAGACTTTCACACTGGAATTCTGACTTTGGAACAGAAAAAAAAACATCTGGAAGAACACGAATTCCTCCTCGGAGAGTCAGACAGACTGATTAGCAGAATATCCTAGATTAAACTTTCTCTCAGATAAAAAGGCCTTTTGAAAAAAAATGAACAAGCATTTCTCTGTACACCAACTAGAGGCAGAATAAGCAACATGATTCTACCCCCATCTATTCCTTACAACACCATCAAAACATCTTTTTTCTTCTGATTTGAGATTATGATCATTTCCTAGACACAAATATAGTGGATTAATTAATATGACTGAATGGAAAAAGAAACTACTTTTTTCTTTTGCATCTGGTGGAGCTTGCCACAGATTCCAGTCACATAACTACACACTCACCTCTGTTGGGAAGACTGTACTGTACTGCATGGAGTTATTTTGAGTGATTTGATTTAATGTTTCTGATGTGGGGATAACAAAATATTTGACTTCTGAACCAAAAAATTCAAGGGGCTTTGCTTTCTGTGGCAAACCATTCTCAAGTTGAATTTAGTTCAGTTCAGCGGCCTGTTTTTACATGTGATTAATAACAAAGAGCACACTCCAGCATATTTCTATTTCTCGACAGAAATGCAGGACGTTCAAAATTTCACAGTCTAAATGATGCATTAAGCAGCTGGCATGACTCAAATGAAAACGCACCAGCACTTGCGTTTCAAATTAATTTTCCTGTCAGAGGGCGTAAAATGGCATATAAGGGAGGCACTTGGTGTTCAGGAGGGATTAGAGACCTGAGAAGTAATTTTGCTGGATATTTGTTTATGTATTCATTAAAACACAACAAAAGTATCTAGTTTCAGAGAGTGCCATACATGTTTTGTTTGGCTTTAGGGCAAACAAACAAGTGGGAGAGACAAAATCAAATGTAGCACTTAATTTAAACAAGAAACAAAAACAAAGGTGATCTACCCAAACTCCAGAGGTTTGACAAAATCCTGGGAACTCATTTTTTTTACGGCTGTCTCTGTCAACACAGAGCTAATCCCCAGAGATGGAGACTTCAAATTTCGGTTTGCGCTTATAGATTATCCAGTTTAATGTTTTCTGGCCAATTAGGAGCTCCAGATTCCATTTAATCTTTGTCACTGCAAAGTAAACAAGACCTGATGCTGAAGTCAGTATCAAATGAACCTAACACCGTGTCTACCACTTCATTCTGGAAGAAACATCTGAGGCCTGTTAAAGCAGAAAGCTAACCCATGTACTGTGATGTACATTAGCTCCTACAGGAGTATTTTAGGAAAATGAACAATGAAGCTGCCGTATTACACCCGAGGCATACCTGCTGTGTGTTGGCTTTAACCTGATGTTATGTTAGTCCCAGTGGAAGTGGGTTGTGCACTTATGTAATGAATTGGGACAGTATATTAAATGTATCATTCTACGTGAAATATGAACAGAATATATAACATGAATGCAAAAATCAAACATTAAAATCATTATAAGAAGTATATAAATGACAAAAATATACATATATAATATGCACAAATACGCATAAAATATGCATATAATACGTGTGTAAAACATACAAACTTGTATATAAAAATGCAATAAATGCTAGTGATTCAAATACTATTTTGTGTTTTTTATGTTTCGTTCCATATCTACAAAAATGGAAACGTGGACACATGTAAACAAATTTGAAATACACGCACTGTATATCTTAATTTGTATACAGACAAGTCTGAGATTCAAGGATTTTGCAAACGTTTTATGGTATCTGTTTACTTTTAGGAGGTGTTATTTAGTTAGGACAAAGCAACATTTGTCTAAAATACTGTATTTAATGGTGTATAAGAATGAGGTCTCAATACTCATTTGGATATACGTAAGATATGTCCTTTCAAGCGAGACACAGACAGGTCTGTTGAAAAAATGCAATTATAATAAGACATTGACTCTTTACAGATTGTAATTCCTGACTGGGGTATTGCGGGTTCTGATCCCCAGCTTGGATATTTGTTGTGTCTCCTCCTAGCAAATAATTTTTCTCCACTCTAGTAGTAACTCACTCTCCACTCCAGCTAGTAACACAAATGAGCACAGCACAATCTTGTCCAAAGGGAGAGGCAAACTTTCAATCTGCTTACCTCTGTGGAGTCCAGAGTAATCTCCTGCCTGATAAACTGGACTTTATTGTGGATTTTAGTTTATGAGGTACATATTTCATTTTTGACTTAATGAAGTTATTGGCTCACAAGTAACCAGAAATAAGTGTATTTAAATCTGAGAAAGAACTGACTTTTGTTAATAACCATGCAATTAATCTCTTGTAGAGATTATTTCCTTGCAGGATATTAAGTCTGTATTAATGCTCTGTTAATCTGTTACAGGTTATAAAGCACATATGAATTTGCAGCACTTAAACTAAACTGTTATCAGCTTTACATTTCACTACCTACATCCCAATAGCTCTAGCTTAGACCTCAAGATTTCACAAAAAACATTAATAAAAAATACTATACAATGAAAATCTCAGCACTATGTGTAAAAAACTATTATGAGGCAGCTTCAGTGCAAAAATGAATATCTCTGACTCTCTTGAAATTGCTACCTGACATGGACAGTATCTCTGATTTCAGGTGGATCTTCTTTCTAACAATAAAAGGGCTGCTAATGAATTTTAATTTAATTTGAAGTATGTTTCTTACACATATTTCACAAGGTGTTATGTCATGTTGGAAGACAGAAGCTTGACAGTAAAGGCCAGACTTTTCTACATATGCCATTCTTGAAGTATCTTAACAAACCTTGCTGCAAAACACATGCATATGTCCACTCATAATGCAGGCATTCTATCTATTACTCATGCTCCTGGTCTTCCTGTTAGCTAGAAAGACAGCAATATGTCTTTCAAACAAAGCCCACAATCTACTTGGGTCCCTAGCAAGGTGTAAGTACTACATAGTTACAATTGACTTGAGTCAATGAAGAATACTTACAGACAAGTTTTGTTAATCTTTATAAGGTTTATCGATAGTTGTAATGATGGAAAGTTTATTTAAATATAAAACGAAGGTGAATCTCACATTTTTCTTTTTCACAACGGCTTGTCGTACAGTATTTATTAATGACACTTCTTCAACAACAAAAAACCCGCATGCTTCCATATTGAATATCAAAGACATTCCATTTTCAACACCTCGATATTTTACTTGCACCAGATCGTCTTCTCGCTCCTGAACTCCTCTTGCTTTCCGTGAGGATTGAAACTTAACATACAGTACTGCGTCCCCGAGTACATTTGTTAAACGCGTTTATAAAGGGACGTCTCCAGCTTCCCAATATTAAAAAAATATTTTTTAAATAGGGGCTATCCTCGGGTCGACACGCAGAATGAATGATTCAATGTATCAGACAGAAAAGATCCTGCTCTAACAACCGTCAAACTATCGGTAACCTTTCTGAATGACTGTGTTACAACTTTTCTGAAACTTCACTCTACTCTGAGTGCACTCCCCTTCTTTGTTACGGCTCACAGCGTTGCGCTTAAACAGAATACTTTTTTGTTGTTCTCTCGTTACTCAGAACTCCTCGAATAAAAATCATTGATCCCCTCTCTCGCCCTTAATGAATCTTGTGAATCTTAATTACAAGCATGAAAACGCTATAACAAAATTAAACAGAACTGTCATCTTGTGTCCTTCTCGTAGCGAAAAGGGCACGTGCGTATGCATGCGGTACTGCAGCTGTCCAGCGGGTGGTGCTTAGTTTATTTATCAACTTAGCAGTATATAAAGCGTCACGTTCTTATCTTTCTTAACACAGAGAAAGGAATGTTGGCTCCCAGTTACTTCCAATGCATTGCAAGGCGACTAGGGGAAAAGAAATTCAATTCGCAGTTATGCTGGATACTTGACCTCCCGAACTGGATCTAAACGAATTAACAAAAATGTGCGTCTTTCTCGGAACTTAACACTCGACTGATACCAGCTAATACCGAGACCTCTCCTGCGTTTGGATTTTTTCCCCCTTTTTTAATAAATACAAGCACGAATTGTTGTGTACTTCTTGCATTGGATATAACCATCTGGTATTATTATAATAGTTTTATTTCATAACCATTTTCTCATTTGGAATTATTGGGTTATGGCTAATGCGTCATTCATGGATCTGGGGGTATGGTTGTTAATTTGTGTAACAGCTGCTTTTGCACAAGGTGAGTTGATTGCATGTTCTTACTAGAATTCAAGGAAGGACAGAAGGGTGTTAATGTTACGTGCCTCTATGGCACATACTGTATAAAACAATGTTCAGAATTGACTCTTAAAATATGTAACTAAAACACAATGACATTAACTCTGTCCCCATCCCTAACCTTGTTAAGTCTAAGCAATTTATTCCAAAACTTGTTCAATCATTAACTTGAAATAACTCTTATGAGTGTACCTACACACTTGCGTACACCTTGTTAAATGGGTCTTTTGAAATGCGGTTACGCTACAACGTTAGTGGTGTTCAGAGGTTTTCTGCCATTTGTTTAAAACGAATTATAGTTGCAGTGCTTCATTGTAATTGCTATGATGATAATCATATGGAACGCTCTATATTTAAGATTGGCTACACATGAAACTGTGCAACCGCTGTGTGTAGTTTATTTCAAGCTTAATAAAGTTTGCGCTCTTTCGCTTTACCAATATGCCGCACCGTCACAGGGAACATGTTAGTAGCTAAAGTGACGAATGACTTATTAATTATGTATTTTAGGTAGGTAGTTAATTTCGTCCACACTTCGAGCCTTGTAGTTTAGTGTGTCATCGGTTGACGGCAGATAACAGGTTGCGCGTACACCTTTGCAGGAACTGGGCTACGTAGGGTAGTTATCTCTAATATTCTTAACAGGGGTTTTCTTAACTTATTAAATGTTGATATTATTTAAGAAGACAGCTATAAATCGAAGACGGGACTTTTAAAATTCACCGGTTTGACCTATTTGCACTTAGACCAGGTACTGGATATTCATACTGTAAACATTTAATTTAGATCTTAGTTTGACCGCGTCAGTGTAATATGGCTTTATTCCTAGTTATGCCTATTGCGTCTGATACATAAAAAATAAGAGGGCTACTGTCACCAACACGAATTATTTAAAAATTTAAAACAGAAAGGGAGATAGCAGATTGAAAATGATTTATCACGTAAAGGTGTCGGACAAGATCATTACGATTAACGACGAATTGCACTAAGGCAAGGAAATCATGTCAATAAATTTAATAAGAATTTGTTTCACCACGTGGTCATTTTTAAATTGTTCATTTGAATGCTTAATTTATCAATTTAAATCACAGGCGTGGTGTCGTTCCATTGAGCTCTTGGTGTGGGTTTTTACGCATAGGTGCTGCTACACGTGAAGACAGAGAAAAACGTTTTATCTGAAACTGCAGAACGACCGTCAATAAACAGATATAAGGATTCTTTACCAGAAAGGGCCCCTTGCATTCAAGCTGAAGAGGCGGTAAAAATTCGCTGCCAAGGCTATAATAGAATAAAACACAGAATGTGAATTGGAAATGCATAACGCAATACATATGCAAGTTTACATCTTTGTACTGTTGAAAAATTAGCTAAACCAAAAAGTCCACCCTTAACGCGTAAAAACGTTTTAATGTTGTCAATTACAGCATATGTTTTACATATGGTAACCAGTTAATCAGACATCGAAGAATGCCCCTTGTAAAGTAAATATTGGGAAAAGAAACTTGGGTTTTCCGTTTAGCCGAATGAGAATCCAGTATCATCATTTCATGAAGCTGAAAAAATACAATCCTAGATTATATGATTTCGTTCTTAAGTATGAGCGCAGCGCTGAGTATATGAATATATTAGCGACATTTTAAATGGCAAATGGTATAAAATGAGATACCTACAGTACATATTTGACAGACTAATTCGTTTGAAATGTATTTGTCTAATCCTTTTTTTACTGGTGCAATTGAAGGTTCTGCGCCTCTCAAAAGCGAACCCAGCGAAGTGAATTTGTCACTACGGACTGACCCTGAGGCGGCACGCCTGGATGTAGGGGCTACAGGTTACACCGTGGGACCTAGCTGGAGCTCGACGGTCTCGGTCAGGAGCGCACCTGGCCAAGGTAGCGGGGAAGCCGAGTGCGCGATCTGTGAGAAGTCAAAACCACGAAGAAGGTCCAAGCGCTGCACATGTTACACTTACAAAGACAAGGAATGCGTCTATTACTGTCATCTGGACATCATCTGGATCAACACCCCAGAGTGAGTTGAAAGCATGTTCAGTTGCTTCCCGATTTTAACTGTGTTAGTAGTGCACCAAAGTTAACTGAAACTGAACTAAAAAAAACAAAAACTAAACCTTCATTTTAACGTCATCCACTCCTTGGTTACTTGGTAAAACATGTATTGCCTTTTTCTTAAATAATTTGTATTCTCTGCTGTTTTATTGTTTTAGAGTGTATTCTCTCCTTATGGTTTGTAGTTACATCTTGTCTGATTGTGACTATTACAGTGGTAAAATCCTGTACCTCTTTTGTTTGAATCCATTCAAAAGTCCGGCCTCTGAGCTAACCATTAACCCTACGTTTGTATTGACATCACTTTATATATATATATTAGAATATGATAATTAATTAATGCCTGAAAAATATATAGCGTCAATTTTGAACATACTTTAGATAATGAGCACAAGCAGCGCCAAACAACAAAATAATAGCGACACGGATTAGATACAAAACGGGATTAGTTTATTTTACATAAATGTGAATCATTTATGTGATTTTCATGCTTTTGAAATGCAGCAATTTCATGTGCTGCCGTCTAACTCTCCCTGAGCTAGTCTGAACGTGCAGCAGTTAACAGTAAATGAAGATTATAAATGATGATGTCGACACCTCCCAAAGCCGGCTATCAGAAGTCCTAGGTGAAGACTAATGAAGCAAAATCATATCTTGTTTCAAGCGCCTCTGCGGAGGTCTTTAAAAAGATGAAAACATTGTTCCGTTTCAAAGCTCTCCAATCAAAAACATTGACATACTAGTTCTTTGTGGTATGTATGGTATGGTAGTTTATCCTATTATGTCGTTTCTTCCTCAATTGCTGCCGGTTTGGCCGGTTTATCGTGATTTTCTGTGTCCTGCCGATTTTTTTGTTCATTAGGTGTGTGCCTTCATTCGATGTTTCATGCCAATTCTCGGATGCGTCTGAGCCTGTATGTGTGCAGGACTAATTGATTCATCAGTGGGTCTTTAAATGATAATGAAATCCTCAGCAGTAATTTTTCATATTTTTTCATTCGTTCTGTGAA
This sequence comes from Atractosteus spatula, assembly GCF_055471065.1. NCBI lineage: Eukaryota > Metazoa > Chordata > Actinopteri > Semionotiformes > Lepisosteidae > Atractosteus > Atractosteus spatula. The sequence goes on from NC_142724.1 coordinate 8,818,853, forward strand.
TGGACTTGGCTAGCTCAAAGGTCTGTGTGCTTGAGATGCAAGCTGGTGCCTCTGGGCAGATTCTAATTTGTTGTTCATCCTCCTTGTAAGTGGAGAACAGCAGAGCAAGGAGTCCGCATGTTAAATTTGTAACACATTTAGGTGGTGGCATTGCGTAAGTGTAACTGCGGGGTCAAAAACACTGTGAACAGACAAGCACATTTATCCCCTAATAAAAAGAGGTGACAATTTATCGCATACCCTAGCTGTCCCCTTCAGCAGTGCAATTTCTGGGTTTCACAATCCCAGTTCAAAGAGGCGTAGAAGGCGTTTCTTTTGATTAGCTTCACAGACATCAAAAATAGTCCATGTGGAGTAAGCAGAAAATCTTTTCTACCATTTAACACGCCTCACACATGGACACACAGGTGTGAATATTTTTTTTTCTTAGGCAGTGCTAATTTTTAATAACATTTTGGCTCCAAGCTTCGATTGCAAAACAGGATTCAGAGAATTCCTGCAGGGTTGACCTTTCAGGTCATGGGTGATGCCTTTAATTTACTGCAAAGGATAGTTGTACAGATATTTAAAGCATGTCCTTAGTGATGTATTTATCCTTTTATTTTTCTTGACAAACTATTTTCCATCAGCAGGCTTTTTGCGATGAAGTTTCTTGTCCTTTATCCAGTGGGATTAGTGAAATCTGTAAGCTTGTGTTTTTAAATGAATAAGCTAGTGAGACGAAACACGAAATGACAGCACAAGAAAACCCACAGCAATGTCTGTCTCAGGCATAGCCCCGCTCTGAATTATAGTCCTCTGAAGGATCCTAGCTGAGAAGGTGGTGCACCTGTGGTGAATAGTGAGCTGAATAAATCTCACAGTGTGTTGGTACAAAAAACCCTTGGCTTTAGATAGTTCTAATCACTATGGCTGACAAGAAAGACTAAACAAAAGGCACTGAACAAGAAGAAATGTTTCTTAGAATATATTAAGAATGAAATTGCAGTATGGAATATGTTAACATTTAAGTGAAAGCAGACCAAGTGCATACCTGTGTACCAAGTTACCCTTGGGGTCTTGCAAACTACATTTATAAATACACTTAATTATAGAGCAAGAAAAATTACGATAACTTCTTCTGACACCAATTGGGTGTTAGTAACTAATCTCTAAAGTTAGCATAAACCATACTTCTAATCTTATCCCTATCTCTAAGTCTAGGGTTAGTTAGAGTTAGCAAACCTTTTTAGAACTATTTTTAACATCTTTACTAGTGTCTACTGTTTATAGACAGTTACTGATAGATACATTAAGTATTACTACACAGTGTACAGTGTCATCTTTATAATTTTAATATATGAATATAAGTTATGAAGTGTAATGAATATAATGAAGTAATACAGCATGTTTTTGCACTAGGCACAAGTAACTCCAACTTTCCAAATAGGTTTTGGCAAAACTTTGGCAAAACTTTTACACTCGGATTCTAGTACATACCTCTGCTGTGGAATTTTCTCTTATGTTCCCAGAGGCCTACTTCACATTTCTGTCTTTAATTTACGTTGCCTGAGATCACAGGTATTTTACTTAGAAAGGGCTAAGATTTGAAGCCCCACTTCTGCTGAAAAACACAAGATGAGACTGTGAACTGCAAGCGAGTGAATCAATTGCTGTGGATGGTCATAATTTACCAACTATTGCATTAGAAGTGTCAAGTATCAGATATTAATATCTGAGGCTGCTGCTCTGTGCCTGGCTCCTCCAGCCATCTGTTTTTACTTCTCCAAGAATCACAGAGCATATAACAAGCATCTTAAGGATGGATTAGCGTGAGGGATATATTTGAGTTATCATGCCTTGTAGTCCAGAGTGTGCAGAGCCTACCATCAATCTGGTAGTCAAGCTATATTGCACTTTTTAACTAGAATTGGGATTAAAAAAACAAATTGGAATCAGCAGTTACTTTTTATTACCTCCTCAATTGATGTCGCCAGTGCTGTAAGGCTTTGCTCAAGGTGACAACTCCTGCACTTCATGTTCAAAATCAGGTCTCGCAGACGTGCTGTTTGATAGGATTTCCTTGGAATCATTCATCCTTGGCCTGCCGCGGGCTCTTCGGTGCTTTGCAGGCGAGTCAGTGATGACTGCACCCCTTCCCATTGATGACACTGTAAGGCTGCAAGTCACACAGGTTTAAATTAAGTTCCACATTTGAATGCACGTATCGGGATTCCTTAGACACCATTTTTCCTCTCTGTCTGATGGACAAAGGAAGAATATGATCTCTCAGTCCTACAAATGTTCCAGCTCCATTGGGGTTAGATTAGGATACATTTGGCCCAGTGTGCCAACCCACAACCTGATCTGAGTGCAGTGGTTTTCTGTCATAAGACACAGTATGAACCAACATTGTATAGAGTATGGTGGCTTATAATCATATGATGTTGCCAGACTGCTGTGGTAACTTATAATATGAACTGGTATATTCAGAGTTCTATGGTTTTGAAGAAGGGGATGTTTCCCCAGTCCTTTACAACTATGACATGCCTGTTTTGTGATGTATTAATTGCAGAGGTGGTTATTCTGAATTACTAAAATTATGTATGGTGTGGTCTTCCTTTATTCACATGTTTCCTTAATGCACGGTTGAAGAGAAAAATGTCCCTAAATCCTTTTTTTAGTGATTGGACTACAACATTTTTTCAGTATTCCTCTAAAATGAAAGACTTAAGACAATAATGTGCTAATGAGATCCAGGAAGCTTAATTCAATAGTTAATTCAACTTTACAGGCATCATGTCTGAATGTAGTAGGGTTGGATTTAAGTTTTTCATTTTCTGTCTGTGAAACACACCATTTATGGTGTTCAAGGGAACGTTTCCGCAGGTCTTTCCTCCCGGCGGCTGTCAGGGTGTATAACGCTGCCGTAGGCTAGGACTGTTAGCCCTTCATTTGCTCGTCTATGGACAGCATGTTGCTCCATTGTACTTTTTGGACACTCAATCTGTATATGTGCACATTTTGCACATATTTTGTTTTTACACTGACTATGATCATACTTTGCACACACCTATGTATTTATTTTTATTTGTTTTATTTTATATTTATTTTGTATTACTGTACGTATTCTAATTTTTCGTCTATTCTGATGTCTGTTTTTTTTCCTTGTCTTGGGATGGACTGCTGTAACACATCAATTTCCCTTCGGGATCAATAAAGTCTTATCTCTCTATCCTTTGCCATCCTACCAGTAAAAAAAGACATGACACATGAAAGTTAAAACGATGATCTACTGTGAAAGAAAATATTATGTTTTGGTTGGAAAAATAACAGTTGAAGTGCAATTTGAAAACGTTTAAACAATTTTGTTATAGTTTTTATCATAACCTAAATAAATCAAATCTAATTTTTTAAATAATGATATTTAATGATGAATTATAATATTTAAATAAACACTTATTTTAGGAAATGCCAAGCAGGTCTAAAATGAAAAACACATGATAGCATTAACTGCTGATAATCTGGGATTATTCTGTAGTGCTGAATTAAATGCATAACATGTGAGCATCTGCTCCATGAAAGGTTTTATTTCTTTTCAAGAAACGTTTGAAGTTGCTGGTACCATGATCACATATGATTTTAGTTTCCATGTTGAAATGTGTAAGACATTGTGGAGGTAAGACTGAAGTGACTTATGGTGAAAATCTAAACTATCTGTAAATTGGAGGTGAATTTTTAGACTTGCTTGCAGTAAATCGAACTCTTAAAAATGTATTTTAGATCTTACAGGATTGTTCCACTTATTACTTTGCTACTGTTCATGACTGTGTCAACACAGATGTAGAAATGTTGTGTCTTTATAAACATTATAATGTATTTGACCACTACCTGCCAAGCATAAAAATGCCATAAAACAATGCCAAAAGAAATGTTGAATAAGTAAGTGTTTTGGCTAAAAAGTAGGGGCAGCATATAACATTTATCTTTAAATTACACTCTTCAAATATTGGATGAATGAGGGGAATTTTCTTGAGACTAAAGTGGTTAAAAAACCCTAGGTTACTGTATACCAGAATTTTGAAAAATGAAATATTGTGGGAGAGTTAATCATCTGTAATAATTGCTTTGACTAGAAATTTGTTTGGTGCCTTGCAGTTACTTCTGTGGTTCTGTCCATGGTGCTGATGCATTTCATTTTGAACTGTGTCTGAGCTGTGTAAAACACTGCACAACATGGCCAGACAGACACAAATTAACAAGAAATACTGTAGACATCATTTAGTATTTGTTTCTGAGTGTAAATATTTTCAGTGTTAGCCATGTGCTGCTTCTCAAGCTCATCAATTTTAGCAGTTTTGTTTACAGAGTAATACAGAATAACATGACACAGAAAACTGTTATCATCTCACTTGACACCTTACTCTATAACTGGCTGGTTCATCAACAAATTAATTATTGAGGATTAGTCCGGTCAAAACCTCTGTCTGTGCAAAGAGCATTTGCACAATAGTAGCAATTTAATTGGATACATCACAATAAGGACAAGTTCAGGGTTTAATTAACTCCTTTACAAAGAGTGTAAAACTCAAAAGTTTTACTTTTACTTTTATTGCCTTACAAATCTAGTCTGTCTGATAGGAAAAAAAATGGCAAAAGTGGAAAAAAAACTACATTTTTCTCAGAGAGGCAGCTTTACAGAAATCAGGCCAAATTTTTATATGTAAATGTTTCTGTGAGGAGCAGCTATATTTCTGATGCTCCATTAACAAAAAGGAAAAATAAATATTGCCATGTCGGATCAAGAGGTTGCATTGCATGGTCTGCTGGTTTTGTCAATGAAGATCACAAGATCTTTCTTGCACATTCCATACTGTCTAGTTTTCAAAGAATGGGGACTATTCTACTCCCTCACATAATTCTTTACCATGTACAAAACAGTCTTACATTACAAATTGAGATGGCAGTTAGAATGAATCCAAATATTTTGCATAAAAAAAGAAGAAAGATAAAAAAAAGTTATTTTTGTTTTGATATAGATAAATTGCTGTACTCAAAATTGTGACATACAGATCACACATGGGCTTCCAAACTTGAAATCATCATTATAATGGTACGTGTATTATGACCTCTTTGGTAGACAGATGCAGTCATATACAATCAGTGTGAATTAACTCCAGCTTCTTCCTTTGCAGCGCCACTCTCTTCATACCTTAAATTAATGAAATCATCATTTTCCAGAAAACAATTTTCAGCTCCTTTTATGTTAGATGCATTCTGTTCTTAACATAGCAAAATAAATTCTTGGCGTGACATGACTGGTTTCTCTCCCATTGTCTCAGCAATTGTATGCATTAGATTATCAGCTGATGACTGATGTTTAAGATGTTTGTCACACAGAACTATGTTGAGTGACGGTTTCAAATTTTCTGTGTTGAAGGGTAAATGTCTTTTACCTCTGCACCTTCACACTCCCTCGTCATGTTCTGTATGCCCCTTACAGGTTCAGAACATTCTGCTTGTGCACATCTTGGCTTGCTATTAACCTTTAATGTCAGGACTGTATCTACCATCCGTGTTAACTGTGGGCAGCCCCAGGTTTTTCTTGAGTAAAAAAAAAAAGAAACGGAAAAGAAAACACAAAATACTACAGTATTCATTACCTTCCCAATGCCTTGGGTGTTCACTCCTAAATTCTGGATGTACAAATCTGAAACTTTCAGTGCTTGGATTGACTTCATGTTGAGTCTGCATTACATGGACAGCCTCACTGAGACAGGGTTACTTCACTGTTAAAGGGCATCAAAACTGTTTGCTTTTCTTTCACAAAGATGATTAAGGGAAAAATCTGCTTCTCCATCATCTCATTAGTGTGATTATTATTTCATCCTAACCCCTTCTGAGACTTGTAAGAGAGAAAGAAAGTTTAGGTTTGCTTGCTTTTTTTCCCACCTTTTATTTTCATAATAAAAGTGAGTTTTTTTCAGCGCTTTCCAGACTACATCTTTTATGAATGTTATGTTTTTGCTCCAAGTCTCTCTAGCACAGGGCTTTCCTCAGGGTGTTGCTAAAACATGCCTAAAAAAAACGTCATTAAATACTTCTGCTCTGAAGTAAAATGCACATTAATCTTGTAAAGCACATTTGGTTTTAAAAGCTTTGTAAAGACCGCAGCAGTTTATTTCAGGGTTAAGGTACCAGCTTGACATACTTGTACTGCATGCTGAAAAACTGTTTCCAAAAATAAACCTTGTATAAGAATTCTGAAGAAATCTAAGCAGTCACACCTAATTTATATTATTAATTTGACAGACACTTGTATTCTATTCAAATTATTAGTTTTTTACTTCATATTATTCATAATATTCATTTTTTTACTTCATATTATTCATTATTTCAAATCTAAAAAATAAATGTGAAACCCCAAAAATGTGAAAGTCCTCAAAACTGTTCAGTATTTAAGACCTCTTGAACAACCATGGATTCATAACAATAATGTCTCCATCCTGTGGGCAGTGATGCTATGTTTGTCCAGCAATGAACCAACTGCTAGATGTGCTTCAAGTTAAAATGTCCAAACATGTTTCTTTATAACTTTCATAAAATCTGCATGTAACACACTTGTGTCACCTTTAGATCTCCTTTAGACTAGCTGCAGAGGCTAGATCACTGCTTAGAAACAGAAGGAACCATTACTTAGGAGAAATCTGCTATTTTCACAGTTTCAAGGTATAATTCTGATATAATTTCAATAATTTGAAATGTACAGCCAAATAATAATTGTATTATGCTTTTACATACCGTGCAAAGCTTTAAGTAATTATTTCAAATAACTGTTATTTATTGTCTGTGTAATATTATGTAACAAAACTGCCCACTTGATTTTTCTTGGCTGCGAATACAGACTTTAAATCACATTCTTCAAAATCTGTGTGAGTGTTAAAACAAGAAAAGCGATTCAAGAACCTTCACAAAATACTAAAAAGAATACAGCAGTTGTATTATGCCTGGTTAATTTCCCATTTCCTGAAACACAGAGGTCTTCAAAGGCTTGAAACATTTTTGACACTCTGCCAAGCTACACTGCTGGTCACTGATGTAGTGTGTAATGTTAAGGTGATGATGAATATATAGCGCATGGATATGACTTCCTCTCATTGGTACCTTTTCTTACAATGAGGCATTTCTTACAATATCCTTACAGGTCCCTCAGTAAGACATTAGTGACAGCTGTGTTTCACAATATGCAGTACTGTACTGTTGGTTGTCTCCTGAAATGGTTACTTCAGACCCATACTGCCGGTATTTAATAGTCAGACATTTTTGTGTGATTATAGTAGATATAAGTAGTGTAAGAACTTGTCAGACTTTAGTGAATAGCTAAATATGATATTTTAGAGACTTATGCTGTGTTTTGCATAGTTCAATGCGGATTGGGTGACGGTGGTATTTAGCCCCCAGGTAAATCCAGTTTTTTTCACAGGGTAATGGAACAGTAAATAGGACAGTAAAGAATAATGAGTGGTACTTGCCTTCTACAAGCAGCAAGTCCAGACCTGCCATTTAGTGAATCAGCCCTTCTTTTCCATTAAACTTTGGAAAGACTGAAATCCGCTAATAATTTTTGAGCCTTAAAGGTGAAAATAGCATTACTAATTATAAAATTATTTCAGAAGGTTCCAGATCCAGATCAGTGTCTGTTAATTAATTGGCATTGTCTTTATGTACTGTATAAGATATTTGCGTTGTTCTGAGAAAATGAATGCACAAGTATACCCAAAGTGGAAACTGTTTAACTTTGACATGCTTAATGGCATATCAGCTCTCTTTAGAGAAAATAAGGATTAAAGTGTTGGGCTGAAATCCAGCCACTAATATGCCAATACCACTATAATGCAGCTTTATAAAATATCTAGTTACCCTCTTTTATTTATTATTCAGAATACTCTGATGACACCAAGCCATTCGACCTTCAATGTTTGTCATCTTTCTGAATGTGTGTCACAACACTCAGCCTAGGCTTCAAAGTTGTCAGTGCCTTTGCCTCCACTACAAGTCCAAGAAATGTATTCCATCCATTAATAGTCCTGCTAAAACACGATTTCCTCTGCTATAATTTGTTTTCCCTCCATTATGTGGGAATAATCTGCAGAAAGCTGAACAGCTACATTATTTTAATAAATGTACTTAATACAGTATCGTGTATCCTTGTACTGAAAGTCTTTTCTTATGTATTGCACTGAAGTTTTAATTTGAATATTTTAAAACCAAACTGTGCTGTTCAGAAATATAAACCATGCAGTGGCTTCTTAAGAGGTGAATTTTAATTGCATTCAAAGATATAAAAGCCTTCCAGATACTACTTTTAAAACTGATACTGAATTGTTTTTCTTGGCATCTTATCTTGCCCTATTGCAAGGAAATCTTTTGGTTCAAATTTAAATTATTTTAAATACAAAATATTGCTTATGAGGAAACAAGGTAGGACTCAAGAATACACTCAACTGTTTTACAAGTCTGTAGGCAGTATGTGACAAGGACTGGGTGTTGGAAAAAGGTTTTCTGGCTCTCCCATTCTGTAATGGATAACAGAACACACTACTGGAAGCTTCTGAGCTCTCCTGTGCTCTGTTAAGAATTGTATTTAACCTGTAGCTTGTGAAAGAGGGCAAAGCTCAAGTCCACATTCAATACCTCTGACCCTGTAAGTGTTATTACCGTGCACTGAGGGTAATCTCAGAACCTGTGGGTTTTGAAGCACTCTTTGAGTCTTGTTGTGCTGTTGAGACATGTGATATATGTATATAATGAAACTTAAAAACATGAGCCCAGATTCATGATAAATTTAAGTTAATTATGTTCAGTAATATTTGGCTGTGGTATCACTTAAGCATTTGTTTCTCCTTAGATTCTCCCAAGTAACCTGATCCCATTCAGTCTGTAAAACAACTTCCAGACCGACGATACTCAGGAAAGGTTTTTTGACATGAGCGTCTATCCTGTTTGTCTCACAGGTACTTAGTTTAGTTTAGTCCAGTGACCCAGTCGGGTGTGCGCGGAATTGATACCAGACTGAGGCTTTTGCTCTTTGAACTAGTCTCAAAATGTGACCAAAATGACTTAGTGCCGCAAGATTGCCATTGACAACAAGCCAACTCCTAATCTTGGCATCGCTGGCCTCCAAACTGGTATGCTACTACAAGCACCAAAATGAAGTCATTCCCTTACCTAGATGTTTGCAGTTGCCCCTGTATAAAGTTTCTGAGCCCAAGTTCAGGGATCTTCCATAGTGCCCTATTATATCAGCAGAGTGTGCACAAGCTGGGATTGTCTGGACCCTGGTTGATCATGGGTGGTTCCTGTTAGTCGGTGGCACTGCTAGAAATGAGGGAGGGAGTGTGGACCACCCTGAATACCTGAGCAGCATTATTATGCACATTCTCTCTGGGCCTCCGAACCACTGATCCGTGAAAATGTAGGGTCACTGAAACCTGCAAGCCTCCGTGCCTTGTATGCATGCAAAAATCCAAATCTTTGCTCACGCTCACAGGCACTTTTTTAATGCACACATGCTGTCACCATTTCTGTCATTTTGTATATCTGCTACTAGAAGACATGGTGATGTGCAGCTTTCATACCCTCGTCTCTCGTCATGCCGTCATCTTCATGTGCTTTGCATAACAAATACTTGCTGCTTTTCTAAAGTCCTTCAATGTACAAGAAAAACTGACTCAGAATAATGTAGTCGAGACTGATTACAAAACAATATGTAAGGTAACCCACAATCACAGAGCGGGTTTCAGTAATGGAAATGCCTCCTTTCAAGCCCTGTGTATCTTGCTCCACACTGTTTTATAATGGGAAAACATTGACACGGACAATTTAAAATAATTAAACCTAACCATTGAGGTCAGAGTGAGTACAAAGGAGGAGCAGATGGTATGTTTAAAGAGAGATCCCTATTTTTAGGTTGCAGAAGGTGATTTAAATTTCACAATAAAAATGTAAACATTCATATTTTAAAACGGCAGAACACCTTCCTCTGTGAAGTGATGAAAGCTGTGTGGGCATCTGAGCTGAACAGACATCAAAGTGAGCCATACTTCAATGTATTTTGTTTTACTATCAAACTGTGAAGCTTACCAGGCTCCATTTTTATTCTTGGCACTGATTCTTGTGTGTTCTGAGGAATTTTAGTTTTGTGTGGTTGATTTATAGGTGGTGTTTCAACTGCTCAGCAATGAACTGCAACATGTCATTGCAGGTGAATAAATACTGCAGCCAAGTACTGGCAGCAGCTGAGAGGGATCTGGCAGCTTAATTAACATTGCTGTCAACAATCACAAGTCAGGCTGTGCAATGCAGTGAGTGAAGCTCTTTGAAAACGGAGTTCCACAGTTTCACCCTCATGCTGTGAAAGACTGTACTCTCTGTGAACAGATTATAAAATCACTTTTGGGTAAATTCATACCGGATATGAAACAAACTAAATATGCTTTGGCCCCATGCCAGATCTGGTATTTGATGTTTAAATATATGATGGAAAGCAGAACGCTTCTTTGTAACCCAGCTTCTCCACTCACTTCCCTAAGATTTATAAACTGGCCAATCATGACAAAACGGTGTATAATGAGCAACAGAATATTCTTAAACTGCACAGATCTTCTCTGCGCTCATTCAGGGTCTAAAATGTGCTGATATCAGAATCGTTTGGATAATTGCATTATACACTGAGCATCAGGAAATACTGTACTTATCACTGGGCATGTATGTTTTTATAAAAAGTATAAGGAGTTTGATTATTGATTGACTTTTATGTGAGAGGCTTTGGTTGTGGCAAATTGTAAGCATTAAATCATCTCTTACTAAACAGAGTTAATTAGGCATAGCGAGAGGGTGCCTGAAAACCAAGAAAGAAAAACAGAACAATGCCTTCATACCATCTGTGTCTTGAAGACTGGACTAAGTCAGCTAGGTGAACTCGTCAGCAGAGCAAGCCGAGTACTCTTTGGCAAGGCTTTGTATAGGAATGTCAGCCAGTGTGGTGCAGATATGCAGGGCATTATACTAATTGTTGTGTACAACAGACAGATTGATGGGGAGGTTCAAGTGTAATTAGAGTCAGAGTAGGTGTCACTACAGAACTCCATTTGTAGTGACTGTTGGTGGCCTGACTGCTCAACACTACTCTGACAGTCCTGAAGACTCCCCCATTGCCCTGCTTGCTGTTCCATCCTGCAGTGACAGAATTCCAGGAGGTTAATTCTAGTCCTCATGCTCCTTGCACAAGAATAGGCCAATGAGCCCTATTAAACATTTGAGTGATAAACTGGGACTATATGTGGGATTTAGGGGCCAGAGACTCATGAACAGGATAGCATCTGTAACCTGATTCAGAGCATGCGTTAAAAATGTACTTGTATTGCTCCCGCACATAATTCGCTTTAGTGACAGCTGTGATTTTCACTGTAGAGCCCCTGTTGATCAAACCTGCTGTCAACAAGCGTATCGGAAAAACGAATTTACTTATTTCATGTCTGTTCGATAACATGGCAGGTCTCTTGTTAAAAACTGTTTTAGTCATTTCCCTGATAAATTAAAAAACAAACATCAGAAACTTTCTTTTGAATCTTGGAATACTAAGTCAAAATCCAAGATCCATACTAAAAGATGATAATATCTGTATTATGATGGCGAAGCAGAGCAGAATTTGATTCTACACCATTTGTATTTATTAAGCTTGAATTTCATTTTGATTACTGTATGTTTTACTGATATATCCAATTTCTTGCCAAATTTACCTATGCTAGTTAAGATCACATGACAACCTAAATTTTATTAAAAGATTATTTCAGGCCTGGACTGTGAAACAATTAGAGTTGCTTAGTCAGGGGCTGAAAGTCCATGGTAGAAGACAACTGCCCTTTTCACCTAGCACTGATGCAGCTGTTACAAGATCTTGGAAAGTCTGGTCTGGAAGGTGTGTATCTACTCTATATGTTTGTTGTGTTCCTTTACAGCTTATTTGACTATAATGTTGATTTTTAAAAATGTTATTTGGAAGTTCTCCAACTGAATGACTAAAAACCCATTTTCATTAACATTGCTTTTTAAAAACAATAATTTTTTGTTATGTTTTTACCAGTTGAAAAAAAAACCTTGAAGATTGTTGTCACATTTTATTTATGCTGTATGTCTCAGTGTTACTTAAGCAGGGCTCAGATATGTTCCTTATTCTTAGCTCCCCTGCTGGATTTAAATCCTTCACTCTCCTCAGCGGTTGGTCTTCCTGTGGTTTTAAAACCTGTTTTAGTGTCATTATAGTAGAAGTGTGCAAATCACACATTTCTGCTAAGAGCCATGGCATTGAAAGGAAAATGAAAATGAGCATATCTTTTTCTTCCTGGCATTTTTGTTGTATGAAATAAAACTACAGACATCTGTCCTTGTAATGAAAAATATATTTTGGTTGATTAACAGGGTCATTTTAAAACTTGGTGAATAGAATATTCTTAACGGGTAGAAATACTTTTGGAAAACTTTAAAGGGGAAGCATAATTTTAAAGGATTTTCTTTTGCCTTAAGAGAAAAGCCTTTGATGAATGCTGGCTGCCTGTACTCACACATGGAGGTACAAGTGCACAAATATAAAAACTCCAGTCAAAAGAGAAATGATATACAGTATGTTAAAGGCAAGAACAGGCCATGAACAATTCTCAGAATAGACTGTTACTGGACAAAAATGATAATAGAAGTTCGAGTAGGGAGCTGTGTCAGCGTACATACAGTAGGTTGCAAAGCAACAGGTAAAGGTCAATTCCATGCTGAAAGGAAAAGAGAAGAGACCCAACGTTTCAGCTGCGGAGCTTTCTTCTGTGATGTGAGGAATGATGATGTTACAGTGTCCACATTATGTCTCTTCACTGTTGTTTTCCAAATGCTGTCCCCCCCCCCCCCTTTGACTCACTCTCATTGCTCTCCCCAGGCGCACAGTTCCCTACGGACTGTCGAGCTACCGAGGTTCACGGCGAGCGAGGCGCGCGGCCGAGCTTGCACACGACACTGCCCAGGGCCCGGCGGGCTCCCTCCGCTGCTACTGCGTGGACCAGAGCGACCCGGAATGTGCCGTCTTCTGCAGCAGGAGGTAAGGCGCACCTCTTGTCACTGGCGAGGATGTGAACCAAGAGTGAAAGCAAACACTTGGGGAGGTGTTGGTTTCGGGGCATCATAATAGTAAGGAGTCTGTGCTTAGAGGTGTGTTTGGGGATTTTAAAGGAGTCTTTAAATTTTCAGTGGAATTACAACTGAGAAACAGTGGTAATTTCAGTCAATGACGTACAGCAGGTAACTTACTCAAACTGGTAATCATGACCTGAGGGCCAATGACCAATCAAATCCTACAGGAGGCCTGAAAGAATGGGAGTTGGGCACCGAGATTGATGTTAGATCGATCGATTGATGCATTTAAACTTGAAATTGCCAATTATCTTTTACATTATTCTCATCCAATATGGAACAGATAATGAGTGTTAATCCACTTTTTTCTTATATTTTTCCTACAACACTGGCCATTGGTGTCACCATGTACAGTACCGTAGGTCAACAAGACTTATATTATGCAAGACATTGTTATGAGAAAACCAGCAGCAACACTCTTAACTACTGCTCCATTGTGATCATGTATTTAGCGCATTTACAGTATCTTAATCAGATTTCACATTTTTTACATTTTTGGTGGTGCTGTATTGTGAATCTGATAGAGATGCTTACACTTGTTGTTCTGGGTTACTGTCTTTTCAATGTAAAATAAAAAACGTCCATGTCTAAGCAGTATTGCATTTTACAGCAGATGCCAAATGTAGCAGTGTTTTAAACATCTGAAACTGGTTTTATAGTTTAATGATTTATGAAGCTCCAAGTTTTCTTTGGTGTTTCACTTGGTCTATGCTTCCATAAAAGCTTCCATAAAATGTCTAAGCTAAAAAAGAAAAATACATTTGAATTAAGAACCTGTCTTTTTAATGTTAATGGAGATCATATTGTTGTGAAGGAATAAGGGTTTTACACTAACTAGGGAGCTGAGGAGAGGAAAACTATGAATTTATCTGAAGTTTTCATCTCCTTCCCACGCTTCTCTGCTGTAGAGTCACAGCTCATCTGTTCACCAGAGCATTAATGCTTCAGTGATAAATTAGTGATCTTATTACTAAGGAATAAATCATGTCACCCAGTCACATAATCTGTAGTGAGCTTCTGATATTAAAAACTGGCCATGAAAATACAGTAGTTTTTGTACAGTATTTGCAGTTTTCCCTAGCATGACTTTGATAGATTCTTCATAGCGTTGTAGAGCTATGACTGATAAGAACAGTTCCTTATACTGTAGGTTACATTTTCCAAAATAAACATGATAGATATACATAATTTACAATAAGGAGGAAATGTGGATGTCATGTGTTTTTATGCATATTTGTTCTTCCTGTCAGTGTTAAAGAAAAAGTTGTGGAGATTAAAAGGTTGCAGCTGAACTAGCAGTCTGTATGTTTTAATAATAAATACCTACATTCTTACAGTTATTACAAATGTTTTCAGTCTCTTTCAGGATTATGGGAACTTTCAACAGAAAGTTGAAATCGATTTATAGCACATTCTAAGAGGTTTTGATCACTCTACAGAAGAATTTGTTGAAAGAGTATTTCATAAATGCGAAGGAAACGGAAGACGTGTTCTTGTTTTTAAAAACGCTCCCAGCCTTTGAAAAGACTAATGTGAGCCTTTTTTTTTCTACCAGACAGAGGTCTCCCTGACAGAAGACAATGTGAAGGCCACTGCATACATGGACTCCACTAGACCTGGGTGACACCTCACACATTTTCCTTCATAATATATCTTTACAAAATTAAAACAGTCTAACAGTCTAGATGGCACAGACTGGTTGAAAAGAAGACAAAAGGGATCACTGTTGAACTCCCTGACTTTGGATTTGTAATGCTGCAAATCTCCTGGATTACCAAAGACATAATGAAATAAGAAAGAGGTAAGGAACTCTGGAAAGTTTATTTAAAAAAAGAAATTCAAATATTGCAAGCATAGCAAAGACTGGTTGAGAAAGACACTATTGTTTTAACATCAGTTCTGTTGATGCAGAGACCTGTGGATTAATCAGCAGACCAAAGAGAAAAGAGGATTTTTCCATTGTCTCTCCACACAGATAGCAGAAGTGGCACATGTGTGGTCACACCAGCATGAGATTTTTGGATGTACAGTATCAAGAGAAGATCCTATGAAGGGGCACAAAATGTCATTATGACACATTCAGCAACAATGAAACTATAAACCTCAGTGGATTATTCATAAATCTTTGAAAGAACTTGCAAAGGAAATGAGCAATATACTGTACCAGTTTTTAACAGTACTATTCATATTTTCTTTGTGGATTTTTCTACTGTGGAAAGTCTCAACACTTTAGATTGCAATCGACCCAAAGTTGATTAACTTTTCATTGAAGCAAAAGATATCAAAGCTCACACTGTGTTGAGGTTGTTTCCAATTTTCTTTCATTACAACGTGAAAACGATGCCATAAACCTTTGTTTCAACACCAACTTGCGGTCGTCATCAGACTGTCTATATTGTCTGGAAATATGGTCCACACAAATAGCCTTATTCATTCACAATAATTGATGAGTTGGATTTTTGATCATATTTAAAGTGCATTGGATTTAACTATGGGAAAGAGTTCCAAACACAAATGCAAAACACACCCGAGTCAAGGACTTTTGTTAAGACAAAGACCAAGAGGAACTTGGAATGTATGATAGAACTATTTGCCTGAAAGCCTCATTTCCTCATGTCACATATAAGTACATATTTAACTGTATATAAATGAAAGTATTAAAACTAGTTGAATATTTGATTCTAGAAACAGCCTAGTAATAATTTAGAGAATGAAAAATTGTATTGTTTTGTACAAAATAAAGGTCCCTTAAAATTACATATAAATAATACCCAATAATAAATGTGCATTTACTTTGGATTTTTTTGCAATAATTTTACATTTGGCACATATATATATATGAAATGTATTATTCCTAATATAAGAAAGTATGCTTAGCATGTACCATAACTGTTATAGCATATAACTGTTAATTCTTACAGAGTTTTTTTATCATCTTAAGGGCTTGTTCAAAATCATATTCTTCAAAAGTTTTAATGCAGTATGAGTGGGAAATAGTTACAGTAAAATGAACAAGTAATCGGTTTATGCCATGCTGAAAAGAGAAGAAAGAAAACACAACGTTTCGGCCGTGGAGCCTTCTTCAGGTGTCATGATCATTATTAAAAATAAAATATACTCACCTAAGCTGGATTCTGATGATTCATAGCTGATTTCTGAAATTTAAAAGGGTTGAACACAGACCAACCACAGGATCAGAATCCCAGTCTTCCTTAATTCACACATCACTGAGAAGTCTATCAAACGGTGTTCCAAAGGGAATCTGGTAACTCTCCGAAGTGCCATGTGAATGAAGTGAGCAGTTTTTTATAAATGTGGCTCTCTGGATGCCAAATATGGTATACAGGCTAACTATTTAAGACCTTGAACTTTCTGTGTGAAATATTTTGCTTTTATGTTCTAAACACATTTTACAGAATTCTCTATCAGAAAAGAAAGCTAAAATACTGATTAAATTATTTTTCTTATCTGCTTTGCATTGACTCATTATGTGGAGACCCATGATACTAGCCAGTAAGATGTTTAAGCCTGATAATTACAGGTATGCTTTTAACAGAAAGTAGATAGCAGAAAGGAACCAAATTTAGTGTATTACACCTTCAGCGGATAATGGAAGATTTATTCCTTTGCTGTAAAAGGTGTTTGAGACAGGATATGCTGGCGTACATCAAAGGAATTCGAAACGGATCGTAATGTAAAGTTGTGAAAAAGCATTAAGACAATTTCCTGGGCTGTGCACTCAACATGAATCGTTAAACTTTGCACTCTACACAAGACAGAAAACATCTGCTGGTTTTTAAAACTTTATTTCTCAGAAAACAAAAGCCAGTAGCCTTTGGAGGTAATGTATCGGAGTCCTGTGAGCTTGTTACTTTATCATTTCCAAAACATTGAAATATTAGACACAGAAGAAGGACAAAGCTAGGTTAAAGTTGAAAATGTGCAAATGACATCTAGAGACTAGAAAATTAAACTACAGAAACTACTTCTCAAACATCTCTGTTAATGCAGTGAAGCACAGCATGAAACCCAAATGACACTGGATATGAAAAGCTGCTGGTCTTCTAACAATCAAGAAGCAATGGACCACTTGTAAACTGCAGCCACTGCAGCAGTTTCTTCTGAAAGGTGTTTTACAAAGCTTTCCACCTTCTGTTAATTCAAATAATACCAAACACCTAACACTCAGAAGAGTATTGGCTCATCTGTGAAAGTTCAGGCTGCTAAAAAAAAAACATTCTCCACTGTTCCTGCTCATATACTGTATCTCACAGTAGAGCCTTCAGTACATGGATTTCATAACACTGTACATACAGTAGATTCTTCATTTGAAAAGTATTTTGTAAATAAAACTATAGAAATGAACAGTACACACGTGCATACTGCATGGCACAAGAGCACTATTGTCTCTGTGCATATGTAAGTATATTAACATTCCTTTATTAGCTGTACAGAAACATTTTATAAAAACCTGAAGGTCACCAATCCTCAAGAGTAGCAGGGTCTTACGGTTTTCACTCCACTTAACCCTTTAATTATCTAGTTGAACCCATTTCAACTTTTACCCAGATTTGTAGCTGGTGGTGATCTAAAGACATCTACTCTGCTGGACTGAGTCCCTGAGACATGGACAGGCAAAAATGCAGTGCTGTAGTTCCACAATGTTAATGTAACAGCAAAATAGAGTGGATATTTACTGCAACTTACATACACAACCGTAAATTATATGTGTAAGAAACTGATATTTTACCACTAATAGTTTTGTCATATATTCAATTTGAGATTGCCAGATATATAAGAAATTATATTTTGTGAACCTGTGTTACTGCAATGGGAACTATATAAGAATTTTATAATGACCTCCTAATGTGCACTATTGAGCCACATCCCCTCATAAGCAGAAACATCTGGGAGGTTTAAAAATTAAAGTGGCTCTTTTTAAACATATTGGGATAGACTTCATGTGGAGACATACACACAAGGAAAGAATTGATAAGCTTTGTTTTCACTGATCGAATTAGATGTTTATATCCGAAAACAAATAACGTATATATTAATAAAATAAGTCTCTTAGCATACCTTGTAAAAGTTATGACTCTTACATATATATACTTCAGGTAGGTAAAGTTAAGCATAAAAAACTATGCCACACTAAACACAAATATGTGCCGCACTGAAGAGGGTTTATTTTAAACATCATAAATTGCATCCCTTCTTCCAAGATGCTGCAGGAAAAACCGAAATTGACAGATGCTGAAAAATAAGACTACAGAAGTCTCCAGAAGGATAGCTGGGGACTGGCTTTAATGCAGTGCATTGCAATGCATGTTCACATTTTTTAAAGCATCTGATTTTGTCTACATCTAACAAAAGCACAAAGAACCTTTGTTGTTACTCCTTCTTGCAAAGGGAATTAAACAACATACTACAGGGTATGAAGATTAGAGCTTGACACGGGTGGTGCATTTCAGTAAAGCACAAATATTATTGAAAAGACACTGCATTAAAAATGACAAGGTACTGTAAAGCATTAGAGGCAAGGCAGAGAAGTACAGAAAGGTGTGCAAGGCACAATTAAAAGAAACAATGCTAAAGCAAACTCATTTACAAGGATAGTAAATACCATGAAAAACTATCATGCAAATATAGCGTGCTAAACATTAGTCACAGAAACATTCAGAGGTGTGTATGACTAAGCATCACACAAGGTCTGATAAGAACAGAAACCTAAACCTGAGACAGGTGCATTAGGGTTAGATGAAAAGCAACAGGACTCCATTTTAGAATACAGTCTTTTAGATACAGACTGGGGGAAATGATTCAAAGTGGACGGTATGGCTCCTGCTGGGATGTTTTGTTTATTTGTTTGTTGTTTTAAAACTGCACAACAAAGCAAGATTAATGGGATTTCTTCTTACCTTTACTTACAATCTCCCCTGTAGGGAAACAGATGACAAGCCTCAGTCAAGGAACTCAGTATAAAACTACCTCAGGTTTCTACAGTGGTTATGTGCACAGTGTTAACTGTCTTCATACAGAATAAAGATTAAGCAGTATATAAAATCCTGTACTTTTTATAAAAAATGTTTTGTATTTAAAAAAAACTCTAAATAAAACATTTATGCTTTTGCAGACACTGATGTCCTGCTTCCTTTTAAAAGTGTTTATCATAGCAGAGGTATGAAATTATGAAATAAATATTTTGCATTGGCACTATTCTTATGTCATGCTTTTTTCACATGTCTTTTTACAGGGAAGGACTGGGTTGCCTAAGAGAACCTATTACAAAATCAAATCATGATGAACTGCACTCCCTATCCTAGAACCATGGAATTTATTATATACTGTACCAGAACCTCGAAATGATGGTCCACCAACAGTTTAAAGTCCTCTTTACATAATATAATATGACTAATTTTAGCATACAGTAGGGTTTAATCCTGGGTAAAAATACCAAAGATGTATTATTACATAAAAACTCAAGAACTCTAAATACCGAAATAAGAATTAAATTAGAATTTTTTTAAATTTTAAAAAAAAAAATTAAAATTCTAAAATTAAAAAAAAAAGTTTTAAAAACTCAATGTAAACAGTTATAAGTATTTTCTTCACCTTATACTTGTATGTTGTAAATATGTTATAAATCATTCAAAACAATTTACAACATGTCATTGTATGATATTATAGAACACCCAGTTCCCACAGAATCACCTCTGATCATCCCAGACACCAATTTTGGGGTTGTCTGCACCTCTAAAGTCAGCGGAAAATAACTTTGGGGGTGCATCACAGCAATTAACTTGGAGATTACATTTAGGAAAAACAAATCACGGAGGAGTTTTTATTTCTACTTATATCACTGTGTTACAGGTTTATAATCCTGCAGGACAACATACATTGTTTTGTATTTATCAAATAAAAATGATCATTTTAGAGTTTGTCACTGGAAAATGCTAATACATTAATTCAAGTCTTGTATCCAAAACTAAAAACATACTGAGAGGGTTACTGATTCATCTTGTAACCATCTTAGTTTGTGTCTCTCCACTCCACTACGTTTGCTGCTGCCTATAATTCTCTATCAGCATAATAAAGCAAAATTGTTGGATGAACAAAGCTGAGCTGTAAAATGTTTAAAGCGAAAGTTTTAGAAAAGCTCACAAAAATTATAAACCTACCAATAATTCTTTTATCCCTTTGTCTGACAGCATGCATACTTTTGTCAAATGTATTCTTTGAAAAATGTCTTACACCTGTTAATGTTTGATTTCTCCCTGTGGCATTGTGATAATTAGATGTTTACAAAGCCAATTAAAATCGGTAAAAGGTTTTACAAGTTATTCTCACAGCAGGAAGCAAAATGCTAAAAACTACACTATCCAGACTTTTTCCTGTGTCGCAGTTTGCCACAACAAAATGTTTTTCACAGTTTCCTTTCCATGTAGGCATTTACAGTACACCTTACTATAAGATTCCAGATTTAAAAAGCATCACAGTACTGTGAGAGAAATTCTCTGCTTCTTCAGTATGTTCAATGAACAGATATAAATGAATTTTATGCTTTAGTTATTAACTGGTGGTGTAAATTTGGCCTCTAAAAATACAAGTCAGTTGTCAGCTAAAGAATCTTACCTGGAGAAGGTTATGTATTGAGATGTAAGCAAAATTTGACAAATCTACAGTAATTAGTCTGGGTTTATATTATATAAGCCTCTTCTCTGCCTGGCATTTCTGCATTGAGAGATTTTAGATCTGCCTGTCCTCTCGTACATGTGTAAGCACGACAAGGTTAAACAAACAACTCTTTCTATATTTTCCATGATGGTTCACAGTATTCACAGTTTCTAATTAAATGATGTAATCTAATGTAATCTTAGTTGAATGCGGTTTCTAGGGAATACACACATGTAAATGTTGTCAGGAGAACTGGGAAATCAGTACTCTTATGCTTTGTTTTTATTTGCCAAGGAACTATATTAAATGGTTCCCTATTTCTTTCTACAAGCTGCAGGACCACATATGATAAGTCATACTGATCTGAGAATTTCAGGATTTCAGGATAAAATTACTTTCTGAATTTGCAGATTTTAAAAGTTGAAAAGGAGTAAGAGCTGAGGTCCTTGATGAGACATCTCTACTACTGTAGCTGTGCCCTTGAAGAGGGCAGTGTTAGCTGTACTGGACAGCAGGTCTGACAAAAGAGGAGCTCACTGTGAGAATTCATAGGTTCCCAAAGAGAAACGCAGATAACAGGAGGAAGATGGGGATCCTGTACTGTTTTCCTGAACTCCTGTGGCTGCACCATGTTTGACTGGCTGAATCACAGTCACTGTAGACACAAGCAATGGGCAGACAACTGCAGCCATGCTGCCCAGAACAGGAAGGCCTTAGTTTGACAAACAATCACATAGCAACACACATTATACAGACACCACGTAGTGCTGAAGAAACTCCTTTCACCCAATCACTTTACAACAGCATCAACTTGACAACAACTGAAAAAGAAGTGGAGGAGAACACTTTCAGCTCTCAAAGCCTTCGCAGTCCTCCTGGTGAAGCAGCTATGAGTGTTTTAATCTTACAAGGAGTAAATACCCAACCAAAACAGCATACTTTCACCTCCTTTAAGCCGTCTGGTTTTATCCAAGTACATTAAGAACTGGTTTTGAGGCACTATAAGTAATTACAATGTGGGTAACCCACTCATTTCAGTCCACAACTTTCTGAACAGCTGCCCAGCTTTCTGACCTCACTGTTTACACTAACTTGATACTTAAATTAAAAGGGAAAAAAGCCGATTCTCTGTGGTCCTGTTCTGGCACTGAACTCAACTGATTTCTTGAACGTATTAACGATGTTCTGTTCTGTCCTGCCATGAGAAGGACTGGAAATGTGATGCAGACATTCTCAAATATAGAGCTGCATATGCAAACAGAAGAAGCAAAGTAGGTGTTTTGCTGGGCTCTGAGAAGCTGTATTCTGATAACCATGCAAATAGTTTTCTGTATGCTGTCACGCACCTGGGAACCTTTAGAAGACAGCTTTACCTTCTGGCCATGATTTAATTTCCAGAGGCTTTCCTGCTCTATATGCTTTAATTAAGGTTGGTATGTCAAAGCAGCATGCAGCAAAATTTCACGAAACTTTCCTTTTAAGCACAAAGATCAGCTATTGCTTTGTCCTGGAATTCATCATACTTGGACCAATCCAGGAAGAATATAATTACTGTGTTTTGCTTTTGTTATATTAAAACAAATAAAAAATGGAATCAAAAATCCGTTATTGATTATGGCTGTATGAAATCCACACTATGGCTGTCTTAGGCTTGTAGCTTAGAACTGGAATGATCCATCATAAGTAGTTTTAGAGGGCCTCTAGGAGTGGTTGTTGGAAGTTTGATGAATTAATTCATATGAATTACCATTAACGGAATTAGCAGAATTAACATTTATTTGTGGGCAGGCTTCATGTCTAAAACCCATACCTTTACTAGTCCTTAATAATAGAAACACACATCCATTCATTCATTTTCTGCTTTATCCAATACAGGGTCACAGGGGAGCCAAAGCCAGCCTCAGCAAGCAATGTGCGTGAGGCAGGCTACACCCTGGATGGGACATCAGTCACACAGAACCAGACAAACATTGACACTCACACCTGGGTCAATCTTCCCAGAACCCAGTTAACCCTACCTGTATGTCATTGGACCATGGGAGGAAACCACAACACTCAGCGCAAACCCATGCAAACTCCTTTCAGATCCTGGGTCTGGAATTGAATCCAGGACCCCAGTGTTGCAATGCTGCATTGCAACTGCATCACTATATCGCATTTGGCTAAAATTAATATTTTAAAATAAAATGTCCAAGAACAATAGGTTGCATTTGAAAGGCTGATCAGCTTCCACCAACAATGCAATATCCTACAGTCTGCCAGACATTCACAGAAGCCAGTGATGTGCACTGATGCCACAATCACCTTCCACTTTACCCTCATCCTTACTGACATGACATGTCAACTCAATCTTGGCAGAACATTTGGAGTAGTAGCAGAAAGTTCTAGGACATGTGAATTTCTACTGTGATTCCACAGTAGTAGTGTTTACACTGCACTAGAAAGGTTTTTTATTATTAAATATGCATTTTGCCCCTTAACATGACATTTACTGGCTCCTTCACAAACTCAAGGAACACACATGGGAAAAATTAAGGGCAAATATTGCTAAGTCATCGACACAACTGGCCACAGCTCATTGGGAACAAAGTGTTGAGCTCCAACACCTGTTTAAAAAACCAAAAGAAATGAAAAAGATCAGTCACCTGTAACAACTGCAGGGAAAAGATTAAAAAAAAAGAAAAACATTTTAAATATCTGCAGGCACATGATTGAAGGCTTCCTGCTACTCAGGATGCTTTGTGGTCCAGTCACTGACCCCTCAAGAACAGGAAGATGGATGGGTCTGAGGTCTGTGTGTGTTCTGCATGACACCAAAGTATCAATTAGACTCTGCGAAATGCAGCTACTACCCCCTTATGCATACTAACTGCCCGCTGGGATCAGGTTCTTAAAGACTTTTTTTTTTTACTGATGTCTTAGATGCTGCTGCACTTAACAAATACTTAAGTGCCATCACGGAGCAAAAGCGCAGTTTCATTTTTTTCACCTGTCTTGAATCCTTACAATGCTGAGTGTGAGCTTATTCTCAAGTGGTTTCCTCTTAAAGGTCTCAGCCTAACATTAAACGTTCCAGTTCCAGCAAACATTTTTCGATATAAAAACTTTTTTTACCTATTTTTGTAACTTAAAACACACTCCATTAGAATACAGTCATCTGAAGAAATAAGTTTTGAAATTGGCAATATTTTGACTTGGGGGGGGGGGGTTACGGGCTAAAACAAAGATTTTTTTTTTCAGTTATTAACAGTAAATGACAAGTAAATTGTTTTAGCAGTAAAAAGGACGAACCCCTAGGTTATGACTGGTGTATTAAATAAATACTTGACTTA
Source organism: Atractosteus spatula (assembly GCF_055471065.1). Classification (NCBI taxonomy): domain Eukaryota; kingdom Metazoa; phylum Chordata; class Actinopteri; order Semionotiformes; family Lepisosteidae; genus Atractosteus; species Atractosteus spatula. Next base: position 8,843,074 of record NC_142724.1, read on the forward strand.
AGTGTTCACCAAGGAAGAAATTAACAACATGCCTCAGGCATGAAAGACTCTGTGTATATTAAATAATATTAGCATAGAGGCAGAAGTGTTACAGGTATGAAGGGCCCTTAACATAAACAAGGGTGATAGTGTTCGACCAATTACATTTAAGGGAACACGGCATATTATTCTTAGGTTGCTAGCAAAATTCTTCCAACAATCATTCAAGACAGGAGCAATGTCCATTTTCTGGGAAATAGCAAACGTTGCACCCATCCATAAAAAGAGCAGACAAACCAAGTAATTATAGACCAATAAGACTTACTACTACTACATATAAATATATGAAACACTAATTAGAAATAAACTATAAGGAAATAGGATGCAAGAGGCTAATCAACATGGATTTAGTTGAATAGATGGTTTTGTTGAATAAACTTGCTATAGATTTTCAAACCAGTGTTTATGTAGACCTATATTCATCTTCTAGTCAATGCTGGGAAGCAATGCAAAATATAAATAGAACACTAGAATATGTAGTTAAAATAATTGAATTTAAATACAGCAATGTTATGATAAGATTTCACAATGCACTGGTAGAACCTCATTTAGAGTACTTTCCAATGTGGTCAACATGATACAAAAAAGATACTGGAGCCCAGGAATCCACAGAAGACTAATCAGATGCATTCCCAGACTCACAAGAATGTCCAAATCTAACAGGCTAAAAGCAATAAAGATTTTTTAGTCTTGTGCAGAGAAGAGTGCGAGGGAAGCTAATTCAAGCATTCACAATTCTCAAGAGATTTGACAAAGTCAGGCTTCCGAATCAAGAGTGAGACACAAACGAAGGGTCACAATCAGAAAGGAAGTGGATTTAAAACAGAAAACTGGCTTCTCATGTCTCTGCATTCTTATATCCTTACTCAATACATGAGCACATAGCCTCAGTACAAAAAGCATTAGTAGCATACTGTAGCAATGGAGAAGATAAAACACGTTTTTACAAAAACACAAGAACTTTTCATGATGTTATTAGAAACAGAGGTTTAAAATCACTCAATGTTTTTTTTTTTTACAGTAACAGTGTTTGACCTACTGTACATGGCATCCCCAGGCTTGAGGCAGCTGTTTTCTGTAAAAACTGCTGCTGCAAAAGTGTCTGCAGCACATAATCTTCACATGATTTTGTTTGAGTGTTTCTTTAATTATAGAACAATTTGCACTCCATACCAATGGGCTGTTAAACGTAAGAGACTCAAATCATCATCATTTTGATTCTGGCTTTTGAAAAAATGTCCTGGATTCCTGAAGACTACTATACACCTAAGGGTGCTTTCACAAAGCTCATCAGGACTAATAAGAGCATTTCCACATGTAATAAAATAAACGTAAAAAAATAATAGTGTAATTTGCTGCAATGCTATCCATGTTCCAAGAAGCATTGTGACCACTTGTTATTGTTGAGTCTCCAGATAGTACTGGGAGTTGATTGACCAGATATAGATCCCAGCTACGACACCACAACCTCTGTAGTCCCATTCCTTGATGTGAAGCAAGATCCTTCTTGGAGACTAATTATCTGCCAAAAATACTCAACAGAATAAATCTCTCTGCAAACACCTTGGGGTCATATCACTTTTAAATATACTGTTCTCCATATGTCCACACAGGCCAATACCATATTCTACCTAAGCAAGGATGGAACCTTTGCACAAATAATGTGAGTGTGTTCCTGTTCACGTTCTCTTGTGCAAGTAGAACAACTTTGCATTTAAGAGCTGGGATCATGCAGGAAGGTATGTCTTTTTAGGATGACTACCACATTATGGTGACAATATTTCCTATAATGTGATCAATGCACCTGAACGCTACATGCCACATTGCATTCTCACAATGATGCTTGGTAGGTTTTCTAAGATGTGTGTAAATCCTGACCTGGTATATGCACTTTCTGGTAACTTTCTAAAAATGAGAGCCCATTTATCCAACATCATTTTACAGAACATAATAAATTCAGATACATTAAAAGATCACAACACTGAACTGCTGGCCCCAAGGCAAGCATTTAGTGGATATGAGCTTGCCTGTTCAAAGAGCCATCCTACACACTTAGAGATACTTTAAGTATTCTGACATTAAAATGTAAGCGTATTACAGCATCTGCTGCCACATCTCACATATTTCAAATTGTATTTTTGATGTCTTTATCATCTGTGCCATAGGCTATATAAAAGTTTGAATCTGTCACTGTGATCAATGTTTAATGTGAAAATACTGTAAAGGTGGTCCCAATATTATCCTCCTTATCTCCAGTGCACATTAATCACAAAGGCTAAACTGGACTGCACATTCCACTCCATATTCCTTATCACCTTTTCAGTGTGAATTCCTTTAAGACAAAGTTTGTTATTTTTTGAAACACTCAGGTGTCAAGATATGATCAGCAGAAAGAAATATTTATACAGCATGTTCCTGCTTGATACATGTATGTTGCTTTAGGAGAAATACATTTACCTGCATAACTCTTTTTGTACGTTTGTTCTTCAAGTGCCTTATGAGCTTTGACGACACCTATTATTTATTTTTAAAAATGTAAAAGGATGAAATGCATGTAATGATTAAAATAACTGTTTTATATGTTAAATAAATAAACTAAAACAACTCTTTAATGACTCATAAAATCTGGGAATGTTAAACTGTGTTAGTTAGATACTTTTTCCCCATTCATCTTACATTTTAGTGTGATATTTTCACTACTATTTTACAACAATGAGAAGGACATTAGGAGCTGTGGTGCTTTATGTCTTAATTATGAGTAAAATTAATTTAGAATCCTAAATGCATTTAAAATTATAATAAGCAAAAATATCAACTGCTATTTTAAGCAATAATTTTTCTAATTCCTTGGTTGGGAAATTCTGGTGCAGAGAGAACAGTGCTGTCTACCAATCCACAAGCACCATTCGTACCAGCAACCTGATTCTCTTGATTTTCTCCCATGCCAGTACTGTCCAGAACCAGCCTTGTTTAGCTTTAGAGATCCAGCTATAAGGCTGTCATGCTGGAGCAACAATGTACCTCAGATATTAGTGTCTTGTGAAGAAAAGTCCAACAAAAATAGTTCACACTAAATAACAACAAATATAATATATACTGTATAGTTGTAGATTAACTTAGTTCTAATTAGCAGACAATGGGGTGTGGTTATTTAGGAGGTGTCAAAAGTGGACATGCATAACAGCTCTATGTAAGGCTAAGGTTATTAAATGATAAGCTAATAATTGTATCCATTTAAAAAGAGACCAGTCAGTTGATTAATTAATGAGTAATATCCTACAAGTCTGAGAAAGGTAAGGCTGTTTCATCCAAACTACAAGTACTGGCCCAGGATTAAGACAAGGATGGGTATTTCCAACATTGTCAGGCTGTGCTAGACAATAAAAGTAGGGTAGTGTACTACCATTCAGACCGATTTTTATGTTACACCCTGGGAGGCGGACTCCAGTTGAATAAGCCAGTTGTCGTTAAGGCCATGAAGAAACAGGTGAGGGTGTTTCTCTGAGTGAATCAACTATCACTTTTTATCACCAACATTACTAAATGTGTGATCCCGCTTATCAACATGAAATCTAAAGTCAGATCCTGAAACTGGGCCCACAGAGCCTTGGCACAATAGCAAGACCACAAGAAATTGACTTCACTTGGCTTGCTGCTTCCCCTTCCAAATTCTTCCACTAAGTACTGGCTGTGCTGTTTCTCTACAGTGGCTTAAATACTTGATCATTTTCCTGCCTGCAATTCACAACTTTTCAGCTCCTCCTCCTCATTTGCAAACGATGCTAACAGTCGTCAAACAAAAGTTAATCTACTTTTGTTCCAAGGGTAAACAAAGGCGCAATTCCTAATTCCAATAACTGCTATCTGGAACACAATTTGTGGCCAAAGTAGAACCTTCACCTAGTTTGGTTCTTCTCCCTCCACATTTTCCCCTTTAAGTACAGTTATTTAAAGGAGATTTATTTGTGTGTCACTGTTTCCAGCGAGAATGCTGGTGACGTGTTGGTCACAACAAGGCAGAGCTTCAAAACCAGTGGTGTAATGTTAAAAAAAGTTTACATTTTGGAAGAAATTGCCAATCACTTTCCTGTAAAAGCTTTGAGAAACACTGTTACAGTATGTGTTGTATAGTTTTCCTTTCTTGAACACACTGATTTAAAAAGAAGGATTACAAGTACATACAGTTCAATCTAGCCAGTGGCTATACAGTATGTACATGAGTGTACAGACACTGTTTTCAAAGATTCAAAGATACAAATCCTGCTTTTACTGCTTATTATCCATTTTTAATCTGAAAGGAGATATCGCTATTTTATCTGACTAGTGAGGCACCATCAGACTCATTTTTCTTCTGTGTATTTCTTGAACACATTCAAAGAGAGTAAAATAAAAGAAACACGCAAAAAAGTACAAACTCTGCTGATAATTCCTTCAGAACATATCATACCAAATATCCAACCTTTCCCTCTAAGAGTTATCTGCAAACATGTACAAGTGCAGCTGTCAGTATTTCCCGAGCTGGGGCTGTGTTAGAGGCATGCATTGCCCTAGGGATGCCAAAGCATTGCTGGGCATAACTGATCTCAGATGGGTCCTGGATAAACATCTGGCAAACACATTGAACATAACAGCTTGTGAGCAGGCAGTATCAAGATACAACAGCCCTCAAGTTCAAGACCTGAGCATTTTTGTTTTCACCACACTGCCATAGTAATCATCACATTTCCCAGCCATGGTAATCTCATCATTAAAATCTGTTTAGACTAGAAAAAGTGGTCTAACATGAGACAACTTTGCTACATTGCAAATTGCTACATACCTGTTTAATTTTGGGACTGTGCGTGTAACACTATGACATACTGTTAATGCATATACATGCTGTACAGCACATGTGGATACATAAAATAAATACTAATTCATGGCAATAGATTTCACCCTCCTTAATGATTTCAGTTCATGAATTCCACTTTTGAAGTAGGGATTCACGTATAGTGAAGTTTGCCTGTCTTGGGATTTAAGGAGTTAATCCCCAAAACAAATTTAGCTTTACTGAAAACAACAGGAACATTAATTATTGTATCCATATTTTACCTCTTTGAAGAGCATCCACATTTTTGATCCAATAATTGAATGCAGTGAATACGTTGGCAACAGTTTATTCCCAGTTCTCAGTCAGCACCAGTTGACTGCCTGCTTTTAGCTATCTGGCTGTATTTTCATTCAACACATATTCTCAAGCATTTGGATACTTTTGACTAGGAGATAGAGGTATTACATTACATTAAGATGGTGGAAGTTATCAAATTGATCAAGATAAAAAAAAATGTTACAAATCATATTAGCAAATAAAATAAATACTTCTTTATACCAGCTTTTCCATCAACAAAAATGCTTGACTGGAAAAATGCTTGACAGATTTGAGAACGATTTGTCTCATGTCAGCAGTTGTATAACTTCTTCTTTTTCAGCTATGTTATGGGTTTAAGAAATATTTATAAGTGTCTTTTCCCAATGCATGTTTGTCATGCTTGATATAAAAATAAAATTGACTATTGCTGGGCTTACAAACACTGGACAACTGATTACTGTAGCAGCAATGAGAGGTTGGTCCTGCACTCCTGTATTCATTGACCGTGTGAATATGAGACCCACAGGCCTTGTATTTTCTTTATGCATTTTTATCATTAGAAGCGCTCGAAGGACTCCATATTTTTACCTTTGCCTGCAAATTGGAGCATGATGTTTGCCTTCTTTAAGGCAGGAATTTCTCTTCTTACAAACTGTGCTTTGCACTTCATGCAGTACTTTCATTGTGGACAACTGTGTAGAGACTTATTCAGTCTTTACTTTGATCTGGATAGTGTTATAAATAGCGAAGGGGGCTATGCATGATGGCATTAAAAGTACCTTAAATTAAGACAGCCTGATATCTAAAAATGTATTAAATCGTTTTATTAAAAACTAACAGAATAAGGCAAACAATTATTTTAGCCCCCTGTTTAACATTTTTCAAGCATTTAACAGAAGCATGTTGCAGACTTTCTTTTTTAAATACCTAGTTGAAAGTCTGATATACATCAAACAATTTGGGTTTTCACTGCACCTGGGCGAGTTTTCAGCAAAAACCTAGATTTCTTCATAAAAGAAAGAAAAGTGGTAAATTTAAACTCTATACTGTTATCGAGAGTTGACTACTTTTCATGTACTGAAAATCTTCCCCATTTTTAAATTAATCTTACTGTGTAAACATTTTTCCGATTGATGACGAGTCTGAAGTGTCAAAAATTATTTAGTTAAAGCCAAGGTGTTTTTGGTAGTAAACATCTTGGATAAAATCACAATACTCCTTTAAAAGTCTTCATCAGCATTCGTGAAATTGAATGTAACTTAGGGCAGCACTATGGTGGTTAGCACCGCTGCCTCACAGCTCTGGTGCCCTGGGTTAAATTCCAGACCTGGAGTGTCTGGAACTATCTGTGTGGAGTTTGCACGTTTTCCACATGTTCACATGGGGTTTCCTTAGGGTGCTCTTGTTTCCACCCACTGTTCAAAAACATACTGGTGGGTTAACTGGCTATTCAGAAAATTGTCTGTGGTGAGTGTCCTGCTATGGACTGGCGTCCTGTCCAGGGTGTAGCCAGCCTACACCGGTTGCTTGCTGGGATAGGCTCCAGCTCCCCCACGACCCTGAATTGGATGAAAAAGTTTGAAGGTCGATAGATGGAATGTAACTTAATCTAGCCTTGCTCCATCTTCAATTTTTCTACATTTGTAATTTTTTTATTATATATCATATTCTTGTTATCCAAGTGATGAGGTTTATTTAATACTTTGTATTAAACAGTCATGATCTGTTGGTGGTGGCCTGTACGTTTTGTAACTATCAGTCACTATAACGTCATTAGATTAGTTTCTGACATTCTAATTCTTGTATGTATTATCTAAGTTTTTTGTTGGATTTTAGTTCTTAGAGACTTTATTATAAACATTGATACTGAAACCAGCACTACTGATGTTATTCAGTATGTTAAAAGGACACTCCCTAGCACAAATATTGTTTCAAGAGGTAATTCTGAGTCTCCATCTAAAAACAGAACAGCATGAAGTAGACTACACCACTAATGGTAATAAAAATAAGACAAAATCTAGTTTGTTGTTTTGTACAATACAGCAGTTAAAGTTAGAACAACCCAGCAGTAATGGAAACATGTTTGAAAGGAAAACACAAAAACATTGCTTTTTAAACCAGTAACTGTATTCCAGTATTCTGAATACTTGTATGAATCACAAACAACTTTAGAATACACATTGTTGGTGGGCTACAAGAAACAATTGTATGGGATTCTTAAATTAATAAGCTTCTAACTACTAAAGAGACTGGAATGGCCTCCTCTCTTTAAGAACTGATATTATTTTCTTATGACATACAGTAATGAAGAGACTATAAACTAAAGACAAAAAAGATGTATTTTTAAGTTTCCTAATTACAACATTACAAAATATTGCAATAATGCGATAACTACCCAGAATAAAAAAAGAAGGTGCTTTCTTTTGCCATACATTAACACATTCTTTCCATTGAATTTTTATTAGAGTTAATGTAGATTATAATGATGCAAATATATCACAGAGACAAACTAGAGTTTCTTTAAAATAGAAAAATTCAGTGAGAAACTATGTTCACAGGGCTTCAGTTTAATTAATTAGTCCAGAATGTAATTTCTAACAAAGTTTTTTCCGTTGTACCAAGAACACATGCTCCAGTCCCAAGATTTTTACCTTATGTAAGAAAGGGCTGTTTTTAATCTGTAACCATGTACTGTATATAGGTATCAGAAAGGTTCCTTCAGGTTTTGATAAGAACATCTTGTGTTTAAAATAACTCATTAAATACATTGGAACCTAGGTATTTATGGAGATTTTAAATCCTTATAAGCCTGTATGAACATTATATGAACATTGCAGTCATCTGGTCTTTATTGAATTCCCAGAGTTAACCTTAACCTTAAGGAAAAAAGAAACTGCATTCTGCTCCCATGCTCCAGGATAATGTCTAACTGTTTATATTAGAAACTCTCCTTCACTCTAGGCTTTATTATCTGGTGTGAAGACTTAATTATGGAATATGGGTTTGTTGCCTTCTTTCTTATAAATTTATTTTTTAATATATTGTATACTGATTTTTCAGTATTCTTTATTCAGAAATTATTTTTTTCTGCCCATTCATGTTTGATATTAAATATACTGCATCGTATTTTCCATATTATGAAAGACGCTACATATAAAGTGTTATTAATTTGATGTCGGATAGCTTTTATTATTATGTTTTGTTATTATAAATGATCTATAATTTGCTTCCCAGCTGCTATAAAATTAAAAAGTTTCAGCATTTACAAATTAACATGATAAGTGTTTTACATTTTAGTTAATTCATTGCACCATTCAAAGACTATACAGCTAGAAATGATTGTTTTGACTTACACTAGTGGACTGTGCAGAAACCACAGAGAAACCCACATGCAACTTAATATTTTTAAGCACTAACAGTATTGTCACCACCTCTGCCGATCAGGGTATGTTTTAGATTAGCTCTTACTTAGTGCACAGCAGTGTGGTCTGTTAATTTGTATACAAATGCAGTGCTCTGCTGAACCATCAAGGTGCTGCTACTGTTTGTTCGTTATAAATATTACTACTGTGGCACCTTCAGACTGATCTGTCTGTTTTATCCTTTTCTTTAGTTCCTTGGTCTTCAACTAGTGCTCCTTCAATCTGTAGTGAAAAGCTTGTACAGTTGTTTCTATCTTGTTGTTCTATGAATATATACTGATGGAAATAAGAAAAGCAACACCTCCCGTCTGCGTGGAACAGGCTGAAGAGTGACTCATCTGTGAAGAGAACCTGATGCCACTGCTGACGAGTCCATCACAGCCTCTGTATGGCCTGTCTGGTGTGACGTCTAGGAGGTCTAAGCAGAGGGCCTCTGACAGGTGACCTGGCTGTAAGGCCTGTCCTGTCACTGATGCGGGCGTTGTGTCTGCCGGCAGTTTCAGCAGCAGTACGGTGGCAGATCTAAAACGATCTCTCAGATGGACCAGTCTGATGTGTTGGTCCTGCTCTGGTGTGGTCACTCGAGGGCGACCGGATCTTGGACGGTCATCTATCCTGCTGGTCTGCTGAAACCTTCTCTGCAGTTGGGACACAGTGGAGCGGCTTACTCCATAGTGTCTGGCAACACTGGCACATGACATGCCTGCCTGCAGCATGCCAATGGCCCTCTCCCTTGCTTCTGGTGAGATTCGAGGCATTATGGAATGCACAGAAAACTGACTAAGTGTGGCCTTTTTCTTGCAGGGACCTAAGCTTTGAATTAAGGCCTTTTTAAAGTTGACCCGAAAAGGCGTTGTTCCACCTGGACCTCGTTGGGTAAAAGTGCACCTAACAAGCTTTCATGTGATTGGAATGTTGTAATGCCTCACTGCACAAGTTGTATTGTTGGTCAGAAGGCTAAAAACAAATTGACAACTTTTTTGTGAAAGTATATAAGCTATAACTATAGTATTCTCATTCCAGAAAATGTTGCGTTTCTTTTTTCCATTAGTACAGTTGGGGCTCTTGCAGAAATAATAGTGGCTTCGGAGGTTATTTGTCAATTAATAGTTTTATCTGGAGTGGCATGGTGGTGCAGTGGCAAGCATTATTGCCTTGCAGCACTGGGGCCTAGATTCAATTCTTGGGATACTGTCTGCTTGAAGCTTGTAAGTTCTCCCTGTGTTTGTGTGGGGTTTATCTGGTGACATACTGGTAGGTCATTTGGCTTCTGTGAAAATTGACCCTGGTGTGTCTGTGTGTGCCCTGCAATGGACTACTGTCCCATCCAGGGTGTAATCCTGCCTTCTGCCCACTGCTTGCTGGGATAGGCTCTGAATCCCCTGCAACCCTGTATCAGATATGTTGGTGAGAAAATGGGTGGTTGAAAGTTTTATCTGCAATGTTTCCATTTGAAAAAAATAATCTTCTTGAGCACCATTCCATGGTCCCAACCAGATGTCACTGTGCAATGTCTCCTTAATTTCTGCTACATATGCTCTAGTTTTATTATCCATTAGTGGCAAATAAAACAGTCTTACCAAAAGCAAGCTGGCTGAACAAAAGTTGTCATCTATTTAATAGATGCTTTGGGAGTGCTAGTGTCTAGTACTGCAATCCATTAAAAATAAAAGTAAACAGTATTTACAAAAACAAGAAGTGATCCATGAATTGTGCCCGTGTATAGTCTAAATACTGCGGGCGATAATTGCCTTGCTGTAGCAGGCTGGAAATGCAGACATACTGCAGGGGTGTGATGAAGAATGTTTCTGTATAGTTTGCTGGTTAAGTAGCTAGGGGGCGCTCTGGGTCAACAAGGCTCACCTGAACAAGATCTGCTCATGCTGAAGGGGTCTCTCCTGTTTTGGTGAGACAGGGCAAAATATGTTCACCTGATTCAGCCCTTTATTTGTGAAGGGACTAGGAAGGACAGCTGTGACAGCCATTGATACCTGCTCATCACTTGAGTGACTGGTGACACAAAATGGGACTGGCTTGTTTTCAATGGCTACCGGCAAAGTTTAGTTGGCTTTGGCAAAGCCAACACAGTAGACAGCTCCTGTTCTTGATCAGTACAGACTTCATTGAAACGTTTTGTCTTTGGATGCTGTATCTGGGTTCAATTTTTGGGCTTAACCCACAAGGCCAAATCAACTGATAAGAAGTGCTTGAGTTTGTCAGGATTTCCCCTGCTGAATAGGTGTTCACATTCTTTGAATCAAACAGCTCTGTCTTAAAATATACAGAGAGTTCAGTCAGCCTGTAGTGACCGTCTAAAAACATGATACTAAGAAATTACATTAACCTGTGATCCAATTAACACACCTTTAAAAATACATCAGCATGATTTTTAACTAATTTTGTGCACGTTTAGCAATAGTATTCAGCAGGAAATCAAAGAGTCAAAGTAAAAAAATACAAATCTACATTGATCTCCAGTCAAAACTGGTTCTGCATTTTGCTTTGTCAATCTATAGTCTTCAATGCTGTTGTTCTTTTTTGCCAATAGGTTTTTCTCTTGCATATATTTGATATTTTGCTTAAAACCGGTGGGACGTAAATGGTAATTTTTTATTTTCTTTGATTACTTTCATTTCCATCCATCCATCAATCACTATAAGATTGTTTCAACATCATTTACTCATTCAACTTAGTCATACAATACAGGAAAAGAGTCTTTGATGCTAGTGTCAGTAAACCACTACTCACATCCATCTGGTCTGACCATACTCTTCATGGGCTTCACAACAGCATTCCCAACACATTCTCTGTTTAAAGACAGAACAAATTGGCTGCAACACCCTTCTAATTGTGGAACATAATGGGAAAGATGAGCCTTGTAGACAGACTCACCTTTGTTCTGGCACATAAGGAAAGAAAGACACCCCTTTCTAGAGGGTCTTAAAGATTCTGGTTTGGTTACAAAAGAAGAGAAGCTTAAACAGAACCATCTGTCTGTGGTTTTCCGGCCTATTTTCAGAGAGCCCGTGCTGAGCCATTTAGTAGAACTATTTATCCCACAGCAAAGAGTGCCAAACCAGGCATTCCGAACATTTCCCAATCTGAAAGAAGAGCACAGATTGTACTATAGGGAAGCAAGGGTACCTCCAGGCCTGTCAACAAATGTCACTCTCTCTTTCACAGCCACTCTCACTCTCTCTTTCACAGCCACCCCTGGTTATACAGGTATGACTCAAAGCGATCAACAACGTGCTACTGAAGGTAATGCTGCCTTTAGGTTTGTCCCTGCGCTCGGAGTAAATAGCCTTATATCTTGGAGAACTGGTGAAGCAACAATAGCAGGTGTTTCACTAGGTGACAGAGGCATTATCACTGTTCTTCTTGAAAAGCCTGAAAAGAAACAGCTAAATAACATATTGCAGAACAAAGACAACAAAGCTCAGAGCTGTAAGTGTTATTATACAATATCCAAATGTGGGAGAAATGTAAAATTAGGATGTTAATAGGATTTAATCAAATGAAATGTCTTAGGATGTTTACTGTACAAATTAGCTCAATACATTAGCTGTGTAAGGAAGATGTTTGTATCACGAGTTAAAAACGGATCCACTTTTGCTCTTATTAACACATCAATTAACAGTGAGTGCATTTTTGTCCTATCTTTATTTATAGCATTTCAATCTCTATGTAGGTTTAAATCCTTCCCTCTGTGTTTCTGACAGAACTGGTAGCTGCATCTGCAATAGCTTGGGGAAACGTTGAAAACTATTTTAAGCCAAGCAGTCACAGCTCTCTCAGATCTGAGATACTGCCAGCGAGGCATGAGGCCCCCTCAGACTAAGCGCTGGCGTGGTAATGCTGTCAGCCTGCAGCCACGCCTGTGGCTGGGGCTGAGGCGGCTGTGAGACAGGAGAAGAGGCAGGACGCAGCCAGGAGGTACCACAACCCATCTAGGACTGGACTGGAACGTGCAAGACCCAGCCATTGTGGTCCGGAGCACAACCAGAACAGCAGTCCTTCCTGTCCAAAGCTATAGCTGTTACAATAACCATGACAGGGAGATTTATTATAACAGCAGGGGTGACTTTTATTGAACGCAGGGATCTGGAGAACTGCACACACACACACTCAGAAACCACTGCTGCATACCACACCACTCCAGCACAGCCAATGAGAGAGGCTGTTGCAAACCTCAGCTTGTTGTACAGATTTCTATAAGTCTTTATTAACCAGCTTTCAGACAGGTAGAGCCAATGGCAGACAGCATCAGAGCAACACATAAAAACAAAATAAAAGATATTATAAAATATAAATTTAAAGTATTTTATTCTCTTAATGTACAGTATGTAAAGATATAAAAGAACATACGAAATGTCATAAATGCTCCTTTATTGACACTTTGACATTCAAACAATGGTGTAAAATGCAGTCCTCCTGCTGTAAGTTCTAAATGCACCTTAGTGTTGTTTCCATTTGTGTTGACTGGTTTGTGTTTTACAGTGGATTTTGAGGAAGTCCACTGGATTGCTTTAGGTTATGATTCAAGTGTTTATAATCCTAATTTAAAATATTAAACATCATTGAATATAACACACAGTTTTAATACCAGTAATTGTAGCTCAACTGAAAGTTGTAAAGGATGAGTTGTACTACGGAGATTAAGATGAGTTGAAAGTAATGAATCATTTGAGACTGACAGCATTTAAGAGTGGTACTGAAAGAATTGAAATATTGAATGCAATTTTTACCTGGGTATTTCAACAGTTACTTATGAGAGTTGCCTCCAGATATGAATTACAAATGTGACAAAACAGAAACAGGAAACTGTGTACAAATCTTCTTATATGGTATTACTTCTGTTACTGGTAAGGTACGGAAATAAAATTCAGAGCTAAACTCCAAGAAGACTATTTTTTTAAATGTAATTCTTTTAGATAGTCAAACACCACCACCAGTTTTTTTTTCAAAGCCTATATATTCCCACTGTGAATACTGTACATTAAGCAATTTTGAGATTTGAAGCAATTTTCATTTTATAACTAATCCACACACAAAACACAATACATAATAAATGTTATCTTAAATGAAAAAAGTTCTTCAACCTCAGAGCCGACCAAGAATGCAATTAAGACGTGTGAATATTATGTTTAACGAAATAAGTTTATAAGGTGAGTGTTTAATTGTGGTATTTTGTGTGCAGCAAAAATATAAATGTTGAAAAAATGCCAAGCCTAGACATGATATATTTTGAAAATCTTTTGATAAAGTCTCGCATAAAATGAAATTCCAAAGCTTTAAACCACAGGAATCCAAAGTAATGCATTCACATGGACTGAAACATGGTTAATAAACAGGAATGAGTGGAAAAGTGGGCCAATGTAAGCAATAGTGTACTGCAGGGATTCTTTTAAAGCACATTCCAATCAACAATTTAGATTGTGGTAAAAGTTAGTAAAATATTTCGGTTTGAAGACACAAAAAGAGAAGAATTGGAAAAGCAGCTGCAAGGGATGTCCAATAACATTGATAGAATCATGGACTGGGCAGGTCAAAGAAAAGCAACAAGCATGTTTCCTAGTCTCAGGAGATTGTCATACAGTATCTGTCCAGGTTAGAAAAACAAAAGCTCTTTAGTTTATAAACAAAGATTGAACAAAAAACAAAGATTTTGCACATATACTGCACATAAAACCTGATGGCGTCAAGTTCAGTCCTGGAGATTACTTCAGACTCAAATTGGAACCTATTTAGCATGTAGAATAGCAAATACCTTTTCTACACAGACTAGCGGGTGTCTGGAACAGACTTCCCAGTTGATAAGTTCAGGCCCAAACATGAGGTTCCTTCATGAAGCAACTGGAGGGACACCCAGGGTCACCAAACAACCAAAGAACACAATGTCACCAATCTTATGTTCTCCTTACTCTTACAGGTCTCTCTATTCAAATCTAAAAAGATTCAGTTGTTTGAGCCTGTCTGTATAGGACACTCCTTTATGCTTGAAAATGTATGTGGTTGCTCTTCCCTTTGCCTATTCAGCGAGCAGCCATATCCTTTTTTGTAACGTGGCCTAACTTAGAATATTGTGTACAATTTAGTTCAACACAACAGTGCAGTTAAAACATCCCTCAATTTAAATTCTTTACTTCCAGCTATCCTAACTTTTGCATCCCCACATCATCTAGAGCTGATGAGTGAAGTGTCAACAAACACCTACTGTAACTCATTTTCATATGTAGCTTCTTCAAGCTAACATTTTCTCATATGACATTTACAGCTCATTTTTTGGTTCTGTATGCAACACGCTGTACTAAAGTCTTCCCAGAACCAGAATTGTGTCTTTCTGTTCTCTTTTAATAAAATAAAACACTGTTCTCCAATTAGGCCAATGTGAGAAGGTAGCTAGCAACACCAAGCATACAGTATATACAGTGATTGTGAGCATCCAGTAAGAACTTTAACTTAGGAACTATCTGTAGAGATAGAAAACTGCACAAACATTTTGCTGCTTTAGTTTCTGATAACGTATTCATACAAATATTTCATCCAGCCATTCTCTGAAGGATATCAAGGAAACGGCTTGAAAAACCTGACTGCGGAGTTGGTTCTTCACAACCATTATTGTATCATTAAAGAAAAGTCCACTATTTCGCTAGTTTACATTTGTGTCCTCAAGATCTTGTTTTGTTGTTGATCCCGAAGTTGTCCATTAGTTTGTCTTTGTCAATAGATCTGAGGGTTTTAGATATCTATGTTAAACAGCTTCATCATTTTCTCTGTTGAAGACCAAAGAGATTGTGTTCTTTTATCTTCCCTATGTGCAGCAGTCCATGACAGCAATGATTTTAGTCACTGCATCATAAATTATACTCTAGTGGCGGTTGTACTAATACATTTGAAGAGCTCTTCCCAGAAATGAAACAATGTGATGAAAAAATGTGCATAAAATGCTCTTTATGGTGAATCCAATTATCGGCTGTTTGGCAATAATCAGTGGCACGTCCGTCAAAGGAAGTGTAAGAGGCAGAGTGTATAAAAACAACTACAGCACAGCATGGGACTGGGTCAAGACAAGTGTGGGATGTCCCACAGACCAGGGTGTCAAGGGCTTGAGTAAAATCAGAAGGAAGTTTAAAACTATGAAACACTAAATTATAGAAAAAATTAACGAGTGCGTTATAACCGTAACACAGAGCATCCTAACTCTACTACAGAGTTCCTGCACTATTAAATTCCACATATAGAAAATACAATGCACAATGTTTTTAAAGAGGATGTTTTGTTCTTGATACTGATCAAAAAGATAAAGCTGGAAATCATGAATCCACTGTCACCAGGGGGGCAATACACTGTCCCATCTTAATAACACGGTTAAAAAAGATGAACAAGAAAACACGAACAGTAGGAGAACAGATGACAAGTCACGCCTACAAATATATATACAGTATGGGAAATGCAAGGAAAAAGTGAAGAAATCACACCTCTTTTATAAAGCATAAATTTCTGTGCTTTATAAAATTGAAAAAAATACGAAATACCGATTCTCAGTAGGAGGTGGAAACAACATCTGGAATTATTTAAAGTGCATTCTCAAAGAGACACATCCACACCCTGTACAGATAAACTCTACCAGCCTAACTTCAACTGTGTATTTAGAACATACTGTACAGCGAGAATACACACGAAAAGCTTCAGGCTTTAGATGGTTCTGGCATTGACTGAAGGATATTTAAATGACTGTAGCTCTCACTTTCTCCTCTGACCTCTCATTCTTGCTCAGGTGTTATGTTGCCTTGCCACATAAGCCCATGAGTAGAACAGAATTACTGGCATTTAGTGAAAGCTGAAAAATTACTTTGATGTTCTAGTGATTAACACTTTATGATCATATACTGTATATTGGTTGTATACTGTATTAGCAGACTACAGAGCTAGTGGAAACATGTCTTTGGTCTCTAGATGACTAAAAAAGCAACTATTTAAAGTGGATTTCTAATATTACCGTCATTAAGCACATTAGTCATGAAAGAGGAATAAAAAAGGGACAGTGAGGGAGTTTCATTAAAAAAATCCTACTCTCTGTAATTAATATTACTTACTAATATTGCCTGAATCCCTGGGTAACTTGAGTATTGAATTAAGTCCCTTCCCCTGTGTAACACACTGTTATTCTTATTAATTAATTAAAAAATAGAGCAATCTACAGTATTCACCTGGACATCATTAACATGCACAAACACAAAGCAAACGTATTTCAGAGACACAGGCAAGTAATCTTTTCATGCTGCAGCCCTTAGTCCATCCTGTTAGGTTATGATCTGCCACAGTATTAAAAATCCCATACCCTTTACATCTACATTTTCTTTATAAATTAAAAACCCTTATCGTCCCTAATTTTGTGCAGTATGACAAAAAGATTTTTCACCAAAGAAGTGGTCTATAATAAAAAAAAACTATAATATAGTTACAGTAGGTAATATTCCTTTCCAGGCTTGCATTGAAACTTGATTTTATTTTTGTTGTTGTTGCTTTTTGTTCTTTAGACATCTGTTTCCATATACTGCAGTACAACCTTCTCTAAAAACCCAGATAGGTCAAAATTAATAAGTTAATTTGTCTGAAATTCTGAGTGGTGAACATGTGGTGTTTTACAAAAAGCAAGTTAAAACCTATTCTCTTTCATTCTACAGAACTGAAACACACTTTATAGTCTAGATAAAGATACTCACTTCCTAAGCCAAATACTTGTGGCAAGAGTCAACCTCCTGTCAGATATAAACATCCTTGAACATCCTTGTAACTCTGCCAGCCTTACATGATACAACCTGAAAAACTCTCAGTGATTCAAAAGAACTGCCTGCAGTCATATCCATGGTTTGTAGGGTTGGAGAAAGTTTTCACACTTTAACACATTATGAATAAACTATTGCACCCTTTTAGCTTTCTTATTCTAACTCCCACTCTCCAGCACAAGACAACATTTTGTTTATTGCTACAGTTGAGATAATAGCAGTAGTCCACAACCACAGGCCTGGATGAGTTTGTTGGGCTATTATCCTGTTAGAGTAATAAATGCAAATCATAACTCAAGGGCAGAAGTTCGGTCCTCATCAGAAACAATTACTCTTTCCCTGACAGTCTGATCCAAAACACAGATCACATGTAGTTCTTTTAAAAATCCCAATTTTTTTACACAAAATGTTTGCCAGTAAATACAGTACTTAACATTTAGAACTCGTGGTTTTAGTGCAACTCGATTTTAGTTTTTTTGGAAGATGTACAGTACAGCAAAGTTACAGTTTTGTAATAATATCTTCCCTCTGCTCCATTGACCTACAGAGCACCCCAGCTTACTGTTCACTCTTTGAACTGCTTGGCTATGGGTTTTCCCAGGAAGCTTGAATGTCCATATGATACCAGTTTACAGTACTGACTGTGGGATGTGCTTTAGGTAAGGCAGTTAGTTCTTTTCATGTCTCGTGTAACAGCCTGGCTTTTCATTCCACCTCATCTCTCTTAGTTACAAACTAGACACAGCCCACTACTCATTAAAGAGGTGATGGAGACTAGAGAAAACTGCCCTCCGGAATGCACATTTTTGGAAAACAGTCAAATTGGGTTATCTCATTTGGAGATACAGGAAAAAAATAATTTTATGCAGAAAGCCATTAACAATGCAACACATGCTATAGGTTCCAATTGCCTGCTGCATAATTTAATGTTTCTCTGTACATACTTGTCGGTTTATATAGGTGTTTAACTTGACATGATACTGTACCTCCAGTTCTATAAATGTGCTGTTGCCAAACCACAAAAATTCTCAATCCTGAACCCAACACTAGAACTGTCACACAATTTGGCAAAATCAATTCATAGCTCCCCTGCTGCTGAAAAAAGATAGTATATATCTTTTATATATATAACAAATACAGTAGCATGGATGTAACTTGACGTGTTGAAACTGCCAGTAACCTGAGTCTTCACCATATTTCTGATTCATTATATATAATATGTGGAACACAATGCTCAGCAGAAGCAGACACAATCATTGAGGTGGTGGAGAAACAATCTACCAAAAATGTGCACTTTTTTAATTACATTTGAGGTCCGAAATTAAAGCCTTTTAACAATAGCCGTGTTGCTGCCATTCAGACCCAATTCAAACATCCATAACAATGTGTTACTGCATAAACTAATCAATTGATGTATTTATTCATGGAATTAATTGTAGGTCATATCTCAGTCCTTGATATCATAAATATGTTTAAACTTTACTTAAGAGAAAAATACTCATACAATTCCCTTCAATATGAATCAAATCTACGGGTTGCAAAGAGGAGACTATGACATTGAAAGGACTTCAATTTTACTCACATAGGCTGAGAAAAGCTTATCAGTGGCCAAACACTGAAAAAGCTGTGAATGATTGCTTTTTATTTCAGTCTGTCATTATGCCAGCATTAAAAAGTGACTGCATTGTTACAATCTTCTCTGACACAAAAAGTAGAATAAAAGATAAGAGCACAGATGAATTATAACCCAAGATTACTTTTGAGGTACATTTCAAAATGCAGCAAGACAAAACACTTAATAGCAGATATACTGTAGTAAATCACACAGAGAGTAAAATAGGCCGAGAGCACAAGTCAAGACATATTAGAAAGAGCCAAGAGGGAAAGAAACAGACTGTGGAGTCTGTACTGTACATCAGTACAGTACACTGTACTGTACTGTAATATACTGTACATCTATTAATTTAGCAGACTTATCCTTTAAATCATCTACAGTGTGTGGTGAAACAACAAAAAAGGCCAAAATAATGTGTGGATATGTAATTGACAGTGTAAAAGTTAAATGGCAGAAATAAAGTTAAAACTGCACTCATCTGAAATATGGCATTCAGATTTTATTACCACTCTACAAGAGAGATTCTATCGTTCTTAAGGCAGTACCAAAGAGAACAGGCAGACTAATTCCTGGACTGATAAATATGTAACAGGCGGTTTCATGGATTTTTTTTTTTTAGCCTGGAGCAGAGACAATGATATGAGAATATTCAGAATCCAGGTAGTCAGAATCCTGAAAGGTACTTACAAATCTCATCCAGGGAACATCTTCAAGATCAGCAACAACAAATATCCAGTGTGAAAATTAGGTTTAGGTAAAAAAACTGGAGACAGGTTCTTTAGATAGGAAATCATGGAGCTTTGGAAGAAACTCCCTAGTCACTAGTTTAGTTTATTAAAATATATTGTGCGATTCTTGAAGAAGTGGCTTGATGCAATTCTTAGACCACTAAACTATTAACAATCAAAGGAGAAATTTGGGACCATTGTACCATTTTAAATTAACTATGAATTAATCATAATGAGAAAAGAGCCTGCTAAATAAAAACTATATCTGTTGATGTCTGTATCTATCTGATTTCTTAAATATCAACAAGGAGTCATAGTACATAGCTGTGATTCACATACACACTACAAAATATAAGGGTAATTAATAGAACTTGGCAAAACAAGATTTTAATTAATGCTGCTAGAAATATGAACTTAATAAGGTTAATAAGGTTTGACAAGTATTAATTGTACAGTAGGTCATATCTCAGTCCTTGATATCAAAAGTACATTAAAATTTTACTTCACAGAAAAGTACTCATACAATTTCCATCAATATGAATTGTAAGATTTTTAAAACACACATCACTAAATATTTAAGAATTATGAATTTTATTACATTGAGAGATTGCTGGATTGAATGCATAAAAGCACCCAACATAATACTACTAAAATGTCTGTGTCTAGTGAATGCAGAATATTGGGAGAAGTCAATGACAAAGAAACTTGGTGAAGGAAATGTTACTGAAAAGGATAAGGAGACAGATTTGTCCAGGACAAAATAAAGTCTAATCTCTCCACAGACCACTAAATGTTACCACAAAGGATGGAGTTTGAATTTTTTAAGGAGTCAAAAGAAGCTGTCAAACAATATCTAAGAATCTGAAGAACAATCTGGAATATTCTGGGAATCACTGAATGTGACAAATGCAAAAAATTATTTGACAAACCTTGCCAAAAGCCACTGTTGGAAACATATAGCTTGCAGTACATCATTCAGACACTGCAAAACAATATTTTGATAAACCTCAAACTTTTTAACAACATTCTTTGGTCCATTAAAGCCAAGATGAAACTTTTTTTTTAACAGAGGACCACATATGTTTTGGAAGAAAGTATACAAAGCCTTTAAAGGAAAATGTTTTACCATAGACCACTAAAGTGCAATAAATCCTGGTAGAGTACAGTACTGTATGTGCCAGTAGCCACCCTCAGAAGACCATATAGAAATAAGTAATTGTTTCGCCATGTGAATGAAGGTATAGTCCAGATTACAGTATACAAGCCCAAAGTTGAAGTTACCCAGCAATATGCTTTTCACTTGGTGGTCTCCCATCCCAGTATTGATCAGGCCCAGCCTAGATTCTGACTGGTCTGACAAGACTGGTCTACAGAGTGATGACACTGCTGAAGGACAAGAGGACAGGTGGTTTAGAGAGCTAGCGAGTGAAAAGAAAAACAGATTGGTCCAGCCACAGCTTTCAGGTTGCGGGGGAAATTGAAAAGGACTTTGGATCAGCTGAGGAACACAAAACCAGTAAAGACCACAGCATTCAATCTTTACTAACTAAATTTACTTTTTTTTGTTTGTGTCAGTAAGAATCTTAGCTGCTTAACCATACTTTAGAGGTAGAGAAAACAAATTGTTTAAAAACTAGTTTTTCTTTACACAAAACGTGTGCTTGCCACTCTTGCTTAAAAGCCTTTATAACATGACCTTGCCCTCAGTGTTGGAATACGTCAATTTCTGTTAACTCACACACACAAGCATAACAGGATCACACAAAATTTTTAAACAAGATTCACTGCCAATACAAAGAAAACAGTTAAGGTTAATAGGGAAAATAGTGCAAATTATACCCTAGGGCTAGAAAAAAACAACAAAATCATTTTCATCTATAAAGTTTACAGTTATTTTTCCAATGAATGCTTATAAAGACTCAAGGAAAATAACAAAATATTTTTTTTAACTTTTTCTTGATGTAACAGTAGTTGTAGGAAACTTTGGTCCCCTGCTGAGTGGATTTGTGTATGGTACAAACATGCTTGCTTATTGCATAGCAGTACTTAAACTACCTCCTAGCCAGGAATGGTAAATATAGAACTTTTCTGCAGAGACCAAGTGATTGGCTCCCTCATACTAAGAGTGACCACAATTGAGTGAGGTATTGCTTTTTCCTTTTCTGGAGCTAACCTTTATACCTATAAATATTTCTTTTTGAGCACAAAATGTTCTTGAATTATGGCAGTTTTCAGTGCTTTATAAAACCATATTTTAAGTGATATAAAAGGCTTAATTCTTTCTCCTAATAGCTTTATATGATCTATCGATTAAACCTAATGGAACTGCATTTATTTTAATGACATATAGTACAATATGAAAAATGGACAAACAACACTGAAAAAGCATTGTTTCCAGCTTTGAATTTTCTTAAGTGAGACAATGTCATGATGTGTGTGCAACTGGTTGCGTAAGTGAGAGATCCACCCATGGCATGAAAAGCTGTTATTGGTTCTAGAATACTGTTAATGTGTTGTGAGAATAAATTGCACTCTGCCCTTTCAATAACAAATATTGTTACCACCTCCCACAATGAAATTTAAATTCATCTTGCAACAAGAAAAGCAACTATAAAGACATTTGGTTAAATCGTGCTTACAGCATCAGTAGTTACTTTTACATGATGTAGGTCTACATCAATACTTTTAATTGAATTTAATTATTAATAATTTTACTATGAATAGTAACCCAGTTCTCTGCTTGCTGTCCTAGTGGTATTCATTACAATAGTGACTAGTGTACTGTCTCACCCATTCGCTCACCATTAGTGTGGAAGGACTGTGCAATATCACAAGTGTCTGTATCCCCTTGCTGAGTGAAATGTATTCAAAACCAGGCCAGCAAAAAGGTGGGCCCTGCAAGACAAACAATGACATAAATCGAGTTAGAAATGAGATGATGCCATTGTGGTAGGTCCTCCTCAACCAGTAGTATGGTGTAGGAGGACCACATTAAATTAACTAACAGGGAATGAACAGTGGAGAATCTTGGAGCTGACACTAAGGCCAGATCAGCTGACACTAAGCTGCCCTCTAGTGCCAATGGCACAGACCGCTCTTCCATTACAATCATTAGGTCAGCTTGCTCATTAGTTTGCCAGTATCTTAATTTTCCACGACTCATCAAGGCTCAGACTAAATTTCCAGTGTTCGCTGGAGCCTTGTAACATTACTGATTTATCATTAATGAAAAGCCTGTATCTGTATTGACTTAATCGGTGCCTCTGTACATTTTTTCCAGTTAGATACTACCCACGTCATAACTAAAAGGTACATTCTTGCTACCTGCATATAATGTCTGGCATTTAACTGCAATGCAAATCATTTGCCAGGTGCCCTCCCAGATCTGAATAGTGCATAATCTCTCATTTTGCAAGCACTGTTTTTGTATTTGCTTTGTAACTTCACCACTCCATAATTTTTTTTACTTTTATCTAAAAAATACAGTACAGTAACGACAGAAATAGTAAAGTCCCTATTACTTTTGACTGCTCACTGAAAATACACAAACACCTGAGTTATTTTTGACACCAGCTTATGTCATGAAAGGAATCAGGCTGAATATGCACTCAAGAATATTCATTTTGCATTATTGTTGTAATGGGAGTCTAGTCATTTATAAGTCTGAAAATCTGTGGCTTCTGGAAATCCATAGTAATTATTAAATTGCATTTCTGAAGAATGTAATTTCTAACTGTAGGAAAAAAGCCACATAATTGAAAATGAAACCTTTTCTTAATAAAGCTTTTCACTCAGATCTTTAGAGAAAGAGCCCGTAAATTAATTTTTCATTTCTTGTCATTATATCAACCTAATTGCACTTCAGTTTTTTTTAACAGCCAAGTAGAACAGAAGACATAAAAAATAGAACAACAGACCTCAAGAGCAGAGAGTAAGACAATCCTTTGAACCTCTAAATGACGTTTCTGGCATGTGCATTAAAAATTAAGAGGGAACTCAATTTTTACTTTAATGGCATTATGGATTCAGTCTCCCTTATTGTTTTTTTTTAGTTCAATCTGGTGTTTCTATTTTCCAGATGAAACCTGAAAAATGTTTTTTTTTTTTTGCTCAGCATGACAAAAATGAGTGCTCCTTAATTTTTGTGTTGGATCAGCATGTTAGTTTGTTATGTGCCAAAAATCTGATGTTTCTGAAATCTGAAAGTTCCACGGTGAATTAGAAACCTATGCTGGATTTTATGTATGTATTTTATATGTCAACTATGACATTTCGGTTTGCCTTTACACAAAGACCCCCCATTTACTGCCAGTGGCAGTAAAAGTGAGCATTAGTTGTAGTGTATTAGGTAAGTCATTGGATACAGGCTGTGCGTTCAAGTTCTTGCTGCAGACCTGCAGATGTGCCTTTACAGAGTCACAGAGAAACTTTGCCCCAGTTTCCCCAGTCCTTCCAGCTGTGTAAGTGGGCATTAGCAATGCTGAGGGGTAATTCCTGGGACCAGCATCCCATCCAGGGGGAACTGATATGTTCTCTAGTCCACTCAACCTTTCCAGCAAGTACTGAAGTGAAAAGATTGCAACACGCTACAGTAGCTTTTAAAATTGCTTACTGTGCACACAACTAAGCCTTTCTTAGGTTCTTAAAAAACTGTTTTTTACTAAATTAATCTCTCAAACATATTGAGACTTCTGTAAAATGAAAATGTAAAGTACGGACTATGACAATAAATGGAGACTCAAAGATATGGGGGATATGATGATTAGTAACACTTCCTAATAGGTGCTAGGCTCCACTCTGGACAGGGGCACCTATTACTTGACATTTCCAATAAAGGATGAATAATATCTATTATACAGCTTTTTTCTTTATGTTATTTTATTTTTGCAGCACTAGCTTGGAATGCTCTATGCACAACACAGGGTACTGAAAATCAGGACGTGTCAAGGAAGCCAAATCCGGCTCCTGCGGAGCGTGTAGTTAAAGACCCTATGCAGGACGGTATAATTCGGACATGACCGGAGAAGGACATCAGGGAAGACGCAGCGAGGAACAGACGGGCTGGTGGACAAGTCCGAGCAAGGGAAGTCCAATAAGGGAAACAGGATGCAGTCCAGGCTTCAGGAACCGGAAGATCCATCCAAGACAGAAACAGTTAAAAACAGGAACTAGGGAACGGGGACGTGGAACCAGGAATGAGAAACAAAGAAGTTAAAAACCATAACGAGACCAGGCACTCCGAGCCCCGGACCCAGCTGGTCAGGACGCCGTGATGAAGCCTATGCCGTCGAGTCTCTCCTGGACCTGCAGGTACTGTAGGTGGGCTTCCGGGTGTCTGTCTTCCAATGCTGAGCCTGAACAGCCGAGACGCCGGACTTAAATAAAAAGAGTGGAAGAGGGGACAGGTGCACGTAATGACAAATAATACAAGGTGGGAGCGCCCTCTAAAGGAGGGATGACGATCGTGACAGGATGCTGGAATATATGCAGGACACGGGACCCTGTTATTATTCTTTGCAACAGCTGCATCAAAGCAGAGGTATATAGTTTGACTGCAGTTTCCCTACTGTAGAGATCATTTCTTTCTATTAAGGAGGAAGTGCCAATTTTCAAAGTTAATATATGTCATAAACAGCATCTGTCACTTTTTCCAGATTAAAAGGAAATAGTCAAGACACAGATGCATATGTTCAGTTTTCTTTTTGCAGATGTGCAAAAACTATGAGGTGCACGTGACAATGTGCCATTCATACAGATAAAGTGTCACAAAAGAAACATTGTTACACAGAATTAGAGCAACTTTGGACCAGAAAACGGCAATCTGAGGAGTTTTCACCAGCAATAAGTGAACTGGACGGATGGAATATTTTGTGGGTGGTGGGAGTTGGGATATGGGTGCTTATTTTGTGTTGCTTATTACATTTGTGAGAAAAATTACAACATGAAAATGTGGGGCCATTATCTATGGAAAAGGATTGATCAGCTTTGGAATGTCAGCCTTTCATGTTCTTGTGGCTTTGACACCATTTCCTGTTTTTAATACTTTCCTGCTCAAATTACTTGGGATTGTTTAGTATGTTTGTTATTAGTACTGCTTCAATTTTTTTAACCATTTTTTACAATATTCTCAAATTCATACATTTTGTTCCTTGTAGCAATTGTTTAACAATGCAGCATTTATTACACTTAGGACACTACTTTTGTTATAGTACAGTAATTCAATCTTCAACATCAGCAATATTTAAGTTAAGTCAGAAATATCTAGAGATCAGGCAGTGATCACTAAAGATTAATTGCCAGATGTTTTCATTGCTTTATTTTACATAACTGTACTAAGATTTGTCTTAAAAGTAACATTTTTATAGGTATGTAGCAACCTCTTAACCTCATATTCAAACTGTCTGCTTGACAATTAATAGTTCCACTCCTAATTATGTTCTGCAGTTCTAAAGTATCATTATAAGTATAATTGCAACAATCTAGTCAACATTAATTTGAAATCAGTGGAACTAAAATCCACTATAAGGCTGAAAACCTTTGCTTTTCACCTTTGGGCAAAAAAACTTATTATAATCAATTCCTTACTTTTTAAAAAGAAAGCTATGCAATGATTTATAAATAACATAAAAAGATGATATGGCTCATAATCTTGGTAGGCAGAGATGGGAAGTTTTCATAGATAAGGCATTATCTCCTTGATTTGTTTTTTCTTTTACTGCAAATAGGAGTTTTGAAACTTTCGCTAAAATGTATCATGCCAAATCCTGCAGAAGCAGTTTTTCTACCTCTGCAGCCAGTTTTGAAATAATACAACAATGAAATCCAGTTATCAGTATTGTTCAAAACGTATAACCAGAAATAATGACCACAGCCATATACAGTAGATAACATACCCCCAAAGTCCACAAATATTTCCATGGAATGGAAAAGTCAAAACATGTAGTTTTCTGGTTTGGACTAAATAGGAGAAAATCTGTTTTTTTTCCAGAAAAAAAAAATATACTGCCTGCTCGTAACCTTCCTTTCGATTCAAGTGCTAACAATGAACAGATGGAAGGTTCCTCTTATAGTCAGTTATCTGCTGAGACTTTAAGACATATTTACTCACCAGACATGATGTCTCAGCTCCTGCTTCCATTGGATTGAATAGATATCAGTAGTGCATTACATCTTTTATTACAACCAGCCACCTCGTGCCCCAATGACCTCTCTTTCAGTGCTTGTCTTTTCTTTTACAAAATCACAGTTGGTTAGGCTTAGCAGACAACCGCTCCTGGTCAAAATCTTCAACAGTTCATTACAAAGCAAAAGTACCAGCACAAGACACTGCAGGTCTAATAGTCATTCTGAGCAATGCTAGTCAAAGTCTGAATAGCCTTAACCAACACAATACTATATGACCTATTCAATAGCACCCTTGGACACACATCTCTTGGTATCTTTATTCTCATCAGAAACTCTGTAATGCTTATGTGGTTCCCAGAAACCCAATATGGTAAACAGACGCATGTGGTTAAGGAAGGCTTGTATCAGGGCCGCAAAGGAACAGCTTATGGAAATGCTGACTTAACATTTTTAATAAACTCTCTGAGGTAGATCCTGTCCATTTAGCTAGAAAAAGACAACTTGGCTGAACTGTGCAGATCAGAAGAAGCTCTTAATGTGCAGTAACATCTTGGAGTAATTTAATCAAGAGCCCCTGAGGCCATTGTAAATTGCTGAAAGGTACAATCTAATCAGTTTACGAAATGCCAGCAGCCTACACTTTTACAATCCAAGAGTCACCGAACATAGTACATTCGGTTACAGTGCAATCATGTACAAACAAGATGTTAAGTACTGAATGTTGAGAAATAAGCTAAACACAAAGCCTCAATACCTTCAAAGTGAATTGATACCCATTACAAATTAGGAATGTTCTCTTCAGCCTGTCAACCTTAGCAGTTAATAGAGCCTTATACAACACAGGCATAGCTGTACATGATCTTATTGTAAGAAGAACTTATACACGGCCAAGCTATTTTGATCCCACAATGTGCAAAACCTTTAAGGAGCACTGCCCAAAAATGCTACCTGGGCAAAATGTTAAAGTAGCACCTGTGTGACTGATCTAAGGTACATGGTGTGACTAAATAGAAAATTGGTGCTAAATAAGGCAAGGTGAGACATGACACAGTGGTTACCATGGCAGCGCCCTAGTGTTGGCTATATTCCAGACCTGGGAACTTCATGGAGTTTCACGTTTCTCTGCATTTGCATGGGTTTCCTCTGGGTGCTCCAGCTTCCTGTGACAGTCCAAAAACATACAGCATTGTTAGGTTAATTCGCTCCTGGGAACTGGCCCTGGTGTGAGAGTGTGTGCCCTGCTATGGACTGGCATCCCATCTAAGGTCTATCCCGCCTTATGAGATCAGGTCCGGCTTCAATGCAACCCTGAATTGGATGTAGCAGTTACAAAATGGATGAATGGCTGGAGACTTCAAAACCTGAGGGAAAAGGGCAATTTACTTAACCAAACATAAACTAGATATATCTACTGGAATATGTCAGATCAATTTTAAAAGGTGCAGATTTTTTAGGAGAAAGTATAAAGGGGTTTTGAATAAAATTGTGTAATAATAGCTTTCCAACTAGGTGAGACATCTGATAGTTATGTGATAGATGCACTACTCTCCAGAATTGAGCTCCATTGAACATTTGTGGGAGCTGAGATGACATGGGACACCATTGCACAGACTATTTTTCATGTAGTTTCCTCCCTGGTTCAATTTTCATTGTTAATTCCAAAGAAAACCACAGGGCTGCTCACACCTGAAGAAGGCTCCACGGCCGAAACGTTGTGTTCTCTTTCTTCTTTTTTTCAGCATGGAATAAACCTATTACTTGTTCTTTTGCAGCCAACGCATGCTGACGCAGCTACCCACCTGAACTACTCATTAAAGTTATAGTTACTTATACAACATAATTTAAGCACTTAAACAATTAGACCCAGTGTGTAACCCAGGTTGGAACAAAAAGACCTTCACACCACAAATGTACACACAAATACAAATCTTGCCCAATGTAGCATCACAGCCCACCTTACAGTACATGACTACTGTATGAGTTCCTTCTGGGCAAAAAGGAGAAGCTAGAATCAAGTGAACTAAAACCACTATAAGTTAAACGTTTATCTTTTGCCTTTGGCTAGTGAGCAGACATTTTCATTAATGTGGCATTTTCAGTAACCACTTTATCACTAGATGGTAACAGCATAAGGAGATTAACAGTAATAGTCTGCCTTGCTTCACTTAACACCTTATTTCTTCATCACAGCACTTTGCAGTCTTGAGTTTTTCTGACAATCACTTCTGTATTTGTTAGTGCAAAGTTCATTTCAAAAACACAGAGAATGCACAATTATTCAACCAGCCGACTTTAACAACTCTTTAAATAATTCACCTGTATTTCACTAGAAAAATGCAATATTAATTATTGGAAAACCTTAAAATAATGTTTCAGTTGTTTCAAGGAATTCAACTGCTCTATCGTGTACAGCACACTGAGGAAATACGAAAATCTAGCACGTGCAGGGTGGATACTGAGCCTGTCCAGTAGGTAAGGGGTTCATTATATGTGTTGACTGACTTGACAAAATGTCATTAAGAACTTGTCAAAGATTAAAAATCAGTTGTTTTAACTTCACTTCTAAAAAGAGGCTGAAAGGTCTTGGTTTTCATAACCTTTTCAAGAAAGGTGGCATTCCAATCTGTCAGGGCCAAATTGAGGCCTAAAACTTTCCTGAAATCAGCAGACTTTTTGTCTTCAAAGAGCATGAAGCTCCTGTGGTCCACAGATGCACAGTGAGGGTGGCTGTGTCTGAGTGCGAGTATGGCTGTTTGCATGTCTGAGTTTAGGAAAATATTTTCAGACCAGATCCCGTGAGTCACTAGAATCAGATCAGTTTCTGTGAAACCTCTAGTGCCTTTCAAAACACTAAGCAAAGTATCCAACTGCATGTCACATGGCACTCATTTGGCATAGCCTATGACCAAGACTTGCCAGGACAGCCAAATAGTAAAGTACAACCAGTACTTTATTCTACTGATTGTTCCATAAACAAAAGAATAGATACGGTATGAATATTTCAACAGGATATAGATTGAGGAGTGCTTTCTTGCATTGGTATGCATTTCAAATTAACTTTTCACTGCATAGTTTAGATACTATAGATATTTTAAAGTGTTTCATTAGACAGAAGGAAGGTAAAGCTACAAATATTATTTGACAAGCCATAAACTCAAACAACTTGTTTTTAATAAAGTATTTTTCTGCTGTCAATGAAATAAAGGAGGAGCAGTTGATGTGAATTAAAATGGATTTGGTGAACCCAGTATTGTGTAACTCATCTTTAAGACATTTTATAATTTCATGATGTAATATTTCAGACAGCAAGGATTACTTTAGAAAACTGTTTATTATAAAACATTCCTTTGAATTAAACTGAACTAAGTCAACATGACAAGCAATGGAGCTCATTTAATGAGGTTTCAGGTACAAGTGGCTCATGCAGAAGTCTGCCTGTGGTCCCACTACATTCCCAAAGACAATTTTAATGCAGTACAGGACTCAGTGATGCTGTTGTTGCTAAAGAACATATTACAGAAAAGGAATCTGTATGTCTAAACTGTAGAATCTAGAAGTCCTTTAGGTATTTTGCAGGGCTGCAGACAACACACACGTACTGTAGCTCTGTGATGAAAGCCCTATTTTATCCATATACTTTAAGATTAAAATGTTCTAGAGCCCTTCAGACATATTCATATCCCTTGGAACTTAGAACAAAAATATTCTAGAAAAATATATACAGGTTGAAAAAAGGGTTCAATTATAAAAATAAAAATGTTGTACTGTGCTCTTAATTTTAGTGCATAGAGTAAAGATAATCTAAGTCTAAAAAACACTGTTCAGATATTAGCAAACTCTCTGTGGGTGCTGATGTAATGCTTGTACTCCACATTTGTGAAGAATACATAATGTATTGGTGACTAATTTTTGTTAAATTATGTAGAATTTTGTGTTCATGTATTCATTAAACATTACAAACAGCTGTGGAGAATTCTTAAATTAATCTCTCTTGCTGCGCAAACAAAAATCTGTGAGAATTTAACTCATCAGTGCCTTCTAGATGAGACAATGACTGCAAAGGCATGATGTAACTACTTTCTTATCACATTAGGGCACAACAAAGCTACCCTTTGTCCAAATCTATTAATAGTGTCAGAGGTGAAAACAGCACACATGTTCTATCATTATGAGTGACAGTTGCATCTTAACATGATCCAAGGAAAGAGGCATGTCAACAAAGCATTATTTAGTGTATCACAAAGGCTCCGTACTACCAGACCTGGTATAACTTTAGTAAAGCTTCCAAGAATTCCACGTAAAAAAAAATCTTGAACTGTTTTCTCATTTCTTAAATTACTTTCTATTTTCTCTACTGAATGTCATAGCATCATCACATGTTTGAGATATAAAAATGTGCCACAAAAGAGCTGATAAGGAAAAGAAACCTGAAATTAGCACATTGTGTTCCTGGATTTAAGCCCAGTGTTAAAGCCAATGGAGTCTTTGCTGCTTGTTAGAAACTTTCAGCTTAGGTCACACATATAGTACCAGCTCTGTTTCCGGAGATAAAGCTCCTGATAGCTTTGTAAGATCTGTATGGTGGCAAATTTATATCTTGTCATTCCTCTTCTCCACTGCTTGCTGAATGTTCACGTTTTTAAACCCTTGAAAACTGTAGATTTCTCAGAAAAGTAAAAATGTCCCACAGTAAATATGTCTGTTTTCTAGAATGTATAAATTGACTTTGCACTGTGCAAATTACTTTCCACTTACTACTTATTTTCAGTTTTCATAATATCTTTTCAAAAAAGGAAGTCTGAGAGGAAAGTTTCAACACAATGCCTTCTTATTTCTTAATGTGCATGATATTTAAATTTCCAGCTGATATTGATGGCTTACTGAAGGAAACTATTGCCAGAAACAAAGAACAGCTGACTTTAAACATGATGTAGACGATGATGCTGTAAATGTAATGCTAGCACATACAGTATGCACAAGAAAAAACATTCACCTTAGAAAACACCACTTTACTATACAGTATGTGTGATCATTAGAGGGTCCTTTTAGAACAGACTAACATGAATATGTTTAAATTCTCTTTTACACACATTTTTCCAGTCTCCAGAGCTTCTACAAATAAAAATAAATTGGTTACCCTCAATATCGATCATTATAATACTGTCTGAAGTGAACCACACCAGGTGTGAATTTGGACTTCATTTGTATTTACAACATTCAACATTCCAAGGGTTTTATCAGGTGATTCTGATAATAGGTATTCCTAGTTACATACCGCCAACTGACAGAAAAGACAGTAATGTCCTGGGGGTGTAATTTTCTTCAGTTTTACGATTGTGGGATCTGACTTGTCTGGGATAATATATTGCATTGATTTTCATACCATTCTGTAACTGATATATCTATTTTTGTTAACTTTTAGCATACAGGTATTCCCAACCTATTTACTATCGGCCTGAAAGGAGACCCCATTCATTTAAACAAAAAACATAAAATCTTTGATTCATAAAATATATCACTAGATTACTACACTGTTTAAAACCTTTGCACCGCACCTGTATTAGACAAGATAAATGATCAAATTTGCAAAATCTGTAAAACTGTCTTTAATGCAGAGTGTGTCAAGATTAAGACCCTGTGATGACTAAGAGGTGTTTAGTGGTATTGATTTTAATTCTATTAATTGAATTTAATTTTAATTCTGGTATTAATAATTAATTCTAAGAACATGAGAAAGTTAATAAGGACAATGGAAGCATACAGCCCATAACTGCTTGCCGTTTTCCTGTACACAAAGAGAATATTTCAGTGTACTTAGCTTAGTTATGAGTGACCACAGAATCTTTGATTCTACAACACACCCCACTCAAACATTTGAATCTTTAATAATTATTTCTGTAAATAATACAGTAAGTGATCTAGATTCAGCAGAAAATCAGCATGTTGAAAGCTATGTTGTTGTGACAGAAAAGAGTGTTTTACAAAACATCCATTACAAGCACCACTGTGTCCTAATCAAACTTCAGATTTCAGTTTAATTTACAGAAACATATCTGATCACATTTTTTCCTTTGTCATGGGTATCACATTCCATATTTATATTTTCAAAACACTGGGAACAAATCCACAAATAAATTATTTTAAAATGCATCCATTATCATAAAAGCCACTTATTCTCAGAAAGGCTACCCCAAAGTAGACTATACTCTGGACAGGAAACCAGTCCATCGCAGGGCACACATACAGTACAGTACACAGAAACAATTTTACAACATCAGTGAGCCTTTTTTTGGAAGGTTGAAGAAAATGAACACCTGGAATAATCGAACATGATTACAAAAAAAGATTACATGTCCCCAGTCTTACAACGTAGCAAGTAGTAAACCAGCGTAATCATGGATGCATATATCACACAGTGTACTGTAACAATATTTACTTGACTTTGCATACATTGAACAGAAACGTTAAAGGCTTTGCTAGCATTGACGTCGGTATGCAAAGTCTACACAGGCCACAGCAGACTCGTCAAGCGCGTAGCACATTCATAGAATTGCGCCACGGAATAGCGCGGTGGAAGGGCTTTTGGTAATGACACCTCTTGGCTCACAGTGCTGCCTGCACCTCACCTGCAGGGTTTTCATAGACAAGAAGAGGCAGCAGTTCGGATTATTTGTCATTCAGAGACGTTTACGTGCTCACATGGAGAACACGGGAGGGGGATTGTGCAAGAGTTCAGCCAAGATCACTCATCCACCGAGCCTGTCAAAACTCAATCTTAATAAGACACCTTCGAGTGCTTTTGAGATGCGGAAAAAAAACATATTTCCAAATAGCCTTCCGTACAGTATAACACGTGTTATGTTCTAGTATACTGTTGTTCCTGCAACATTGTCACTTCGAGTAAATAAAGATAAGGCTGTGTAATTTTTAAAAATTGCATTATTTAAAAAGTGAGACTCGGAAATATGTACACAACACAGAGCTGGAAAACATTTAGATTTGCATTTGCCTTTAAGGCGGACGGAATTTGCATTGCTGCCACAGTCGGCGCAGACTCTGACCAGCAACAGGTGTACAGTAGCTGAGTAGCTGACTGTCGGGTCATTAGGCTCCGAGCGTTTTGTTTTTGCGCTCCTCACAAATTCTTAAGTCGTGAAACATCCCATAGACAAAAATCAGGTGATTACGAAATATATAATTCAGCTAATTCCAATTGTATTAGGATGGGTGGGTCTAGGATTAGCAAGATTTTGCTTATTCTGATTACACGCAGTTTGAACGGGATCAAGAATTGTGCCTTAAAGAGTGTCGTCTTACCCACTTTGAACACCTGCTAATTTATTATTCATTCTGTATATATACTTTACATTTCATACAGTGTATTATATCCAGGGCGAATAGATATAAATTTAAATTGGATTAACTATTCAAATAAACGGCTTGAAAAGGGAAATAGTTATGCGAAAGGTTTAACCGATTAAAAATATTTTGTTGCAAGAGATTTCAGACAAAATTATTTCTTTGGATAATAAGAGGATAAATAACAGAAAAGAAACCTAATATAAAAAGAGGCAATTCTGCTTAAGTCAACTGTACGGATACGGTAATTTGTTTGACTAGTACTACTTCCACATAAAATGGAAAGATACGGTTTATCAAATGGCGCCCAATTACATTCTTCTTTTAAAATGTGTAGACGCTATATTGATTTTCTGACACACGTCGCTGAGAACTGCGATGATTTACAATTATTCGTTGAACATGCAAATGATATAAAATTCAAATTACAACAGCACAATTATGCAGAGATTCATTTCCTTCACAATCTGATTAGTGCATTTTTACCAATGCCCTACAGTACAACAGGAGGGCATTTAGAAAGGTCTTTACGATTCAGTTGCGCTGATTGAAACAAATGTACAATACAATACCATGACTGTTTTGTTTTTTACAGAGATACAGTAATTGAAAGAAACTATTTTCAGAAATCAGGTTTTAAAACAAATTCAAAACATCCGCACAATTTCGATTTTTTTCTACAGGTACGAGGGAAGATCTGTCGAAATGTACACGAGTCATTCACGCACCTGTTAAGACGCAAATCTCACGGGATAGGTTTACAGAATGATTGAAAGAGGATGTTTTCAAAGAGATCCCTTTACCAAAACATTGCATTAACAAATAAACTGCTTTCTTATACCCACTATACAAACATTATGTTAATAATTTGTCACTAATCGGTATTCTTAAAGTTAGTTATAATCGTTTTAGATCTTTTTCTGCTTAATCTGATTACAGTGTGCATTGTACTGTACGTGTTCCGCTGTTCGAGATGTTTATTATTTTAAAAACTCTAGAATAATGAATTATCTTTAAAGATGTCAATTTCAATTGAATCTACATTTTCAGAAAACAGGTAATCAGTTTAGTAATACGTTTGTCCAGAGGTTAAATATATTTTTAAACGATTTTCCACGTGAAAGTTTACGCTTTCTGTAAAAAATAGATTTTCATTGCGCAATTGTTCTCTTTGACAAAAACGTAAATAAAAAAAAGGTTAGGCTCTTCTAAATCACAAAAAAGAATGCCAATGTCAGCACATTGTCTACACATTAATCAAATTTCGCTGAATAAAAAAATGAAATATTTTTTCCTTTAATTCTTAATTGAATATTTTTGTAAAGCTTTACACTTTTTAAACATGCGATGTTTTTTTTCTTTGAACATGTTCTTTGATTTACCCATGGTGATTATTATCGTTGTTACGTTGTGTGTATAATATAAATACCTACAAGACAAAATTATTTATGTATCCAACGTAAAACATGAAAATCAATTATTACCTGTTTGTCTAGTATTAAAATGCCCATGTGCTCAGTGTAATGTAGGAGAAACTGTTAAAATCTAGAATTGCAGAAATTGCAGTCCCGTAAGTAGGACACTGTATTTTTAATCCGTTCCATTTTTTGGGTGAAGATCTACATGATGTCTCTACTTTAATTTGTTGAATTAAGGTTATTTATTAGGTCATAATTGGTTTTTAGAATATTTACGGAAAAAAGAGGGGTGGCTTACTGGGTATTTGAGCAATCGGCAAGTTCGTGGACTGATTTGAATTTTCCGCGTACGTTTTCTCGTGTCCCTTTTTGCTATTTTATTTTTATTTTCTTACTATCACATGGCTATACTTTCGTACGTGATTGTTCAGGGAACACGAAAATTCATTTTTAATTTCTAATTAATTGGAGAAGTACTGGGTGATGGGTTCTGCTACACCTTCAGATGGCTCTGGCATCTCAGACAGTACTACAAATGTTAAGACTCTAAGGACGACTGATCTCTGAGCTAATTTATAGCCTTATTTTCTATCATGGAATTAAAAACTACTTTACCCTAGGGTTAGAATGCTCACCATTCATGGTCATTCTGTATTATTTTCATGGTGTGTCAGCATCTTACTGAAGCATAATAAATGCAGTTAAATCTATACTTATAGACAGTAATTCATATGAAATTATTATTAACACTACAATTAAATATAACATGATACTTAGAATAAGAATGTACAGTATATGATTGTATACATTCAATCAATAGGCAATCCATTTAAGATATACTTATAAGAGATATACAGTATAAGATGCAGTACATTTGTAAAAAGGATTATTTTGTTAATTCCAGAGGTGCATGGAATCAAGAGCATGTATAGCATTTGCACACATTTCTTTTACAGATATAATACCTGTAATAGGAATTACAGACTTTTGCCTTCCGCAAACAACAATGACAAACCAATCTCACACAGCTGTACCTAGTCACCATCATTATGGTACTACAGTAGCTACACACACTCAGCTCTAACACCTCCCTTCGCATTTGTCTCAAGTATTCTTCCTCTGCCCCATCTCGACCTTGCAGCTGACCCCTTTATCGCTCCTTCTGACTGGGGTTCAAGCCTCCTTGTCCTATGGCCTTAACCTTTAACCGAGCGGGTTAAGCCAGACTTTCTCACCAAATATTCCAAGCATTCACAAAGCATTCAATCGTTGGATGTTGTTGTCCCTAGCAAAATAACAATTGGTAATTTTTGTTTTTGATGCTTTTTTAATATTTGTTCAAAGATTTTATAATGCAAAAATACAAAAATTTGTAATCCGACCACCCTCAACAGGTGTCCAATATTTATACAGGCTATGAATATACAAATACTGGATGTGTACTCGCTGCCCTTAAGCTAGGAATGGAGTATATTCACTTTTCTCTGAATTTTTCTGTTTTGACTTGTATACCCTATTCATAATGTGGACCCCTGAGCTATAGACAGAATTGCACACACGTGGCCTACCTGTAAGTAGGGTGTTGTACATTTTTGCATCAGCTTTCACAAGTATTATGTGCTTTGGGCCTCTTTTAATTACTTGTGTGTGCTGCCAAGAGACTGACAGTAATCTATGGCAAAGGATTGTAAATATTTTTCCCGCTGAGGAAAACAGCAATTGCAGATTGTAGCATCGGATCCAACACCAAGCTCTGTCACCACACTCATCGGGCTCTTTGGAGCTCAGATGTACACCTCAATGTTCTGCAGAAGCCTTCACTGCAGAAGGTCCTTTGAGTGCAGCAAGAAGACAGCCAACCCAACAAGCACTGAGGCAATGGTCTCTGAAGACCAGCCTTGGTTCAGTTCTTTCAGCCTGTTAGTGTGGGGCATTCCTTTAAGCCTAGAGCTGTATTCATATACAGTACGTGTTATAAATACCCAGAGAAAGATAACAGAAAAGGGGAGAGTTTTGGAATGAAGGCAGTTCTCAAGCTAGAAAACCATCTCATAGCAGCATTTGCATAGTAGGTCTTACAGAGGCTCTGAGAAGATCCAGAAGAGAGTCATTTTTAATTTCTAATTGATTGGGGAAGTACTGGGTGATGGATCCTCCTTCTCCTTCAGATGGCTCTGGCATCTCAGACAGTACTACAAATATAAAAAATGACAGAAAAGGGAATAATAAAAAAAATCAGGAGGGAAAAAACTAGAACTCGTCCCCCAAATTAGCATCCCTATATACGGGTCATGTGATGACCTCCACAAAATATTTGCTGATTCTCCCTAATGCCCTTGAGGTATTTTTATATCACTGTGCAGCCAGTCTGGTCTCTTAAATCCTACATACAAAGTCTGAAAAACATCTTCTGGCTGCTTGCGTTTTTTATTTTGTTCTTTTGGAGCCAGATAACTCGTGATTTGCGAAGACAGGACAATTATCTTTTATGATAATGTTTTTGATGGTGTTTTGATGTTACATAAGACTCTCAGGCTTGGAAATAGAAAAGAAAACTCTACCAATCATAAATTAATTTGCTGGACCCAACGTTTGTCTTGGATATATAGCCAGCATATCATATTCTTTTTCCTCCTTGATGAAAACAGCAGAACCTGTTTTCCTTAGAGTTTGGCCATTTATTGGTGTTGAGATGAAAGATTACTGACTATGCAGCATTACTACAGTTTTCACTTTACAAGAGATTAGCATTTCATTTTTTTAATCATGTACAATGTAAAACTATACAGCATGACAAATTTGGTGGAACACTGATTTTTCTTTGCTATTAGCCATTGTCTTCTATCCAAAAAAACAAAGAAAAATATGTATCTGTTTTCAGTACACAGTACAAATGTTGACTAAAGACTTTACATAGGACAGCCTGTGTGTTCTTGTTTAAACAACTTCCACATTTTGGGAGTGGAAGCAAAGGTTTACAAGTTCATATCTTTCCACAGATCAGCCATCTTTATGATGGAATAGCAGGAGCACATAGCTAAGGTATTTCAGTCTGTTTTCAATTAAAAGAGCAGCATAGTAATTATTCACCCCCTATTTCCCAGATGGCGAATAAAGATACATACTGTGGCATTGGTAGTAACTTTGGATCTTAACAGATGTGAATGTATCTTGTTTTTTTCATCAAGAACTGTTCAAGAATATTGATGAATTGCAAATTTCCATCAAGAGAACTAAATAAACCCCAAAAGACAGAACGTGCTATAATGTCTGCTACAGTCCATGAGAAGGAGTAAGAATACTTCACAGTATTTCATTAAGCATAGTTCTGTAGCTCTGATAGTTGGCAGTGCTGCAATTAATAAGCATTTGTTATTAATTGCAACACTGCAACTCTGGGTTCAGTTCGAGACCTGGGGTGCTATCTGCATGGAGTTTGCATGTTCTCCCAGTGTTTGTGTGGTTTCCTCTGGGTGCTCTTGTTTCCTCCTACAGTCCATACTGGTAGTTTAGTTGGCTTCTGGGCAAATTGGTCCAGATGTGAGTGTGTTTGTGCCTGTGTTGCCTTGCAATGGACTGGTGTCCTATGCTGTCCAGGCTGGATCCTGCTTGCTCCGGCTCCCCCGTGACCCTGATTTGGATGAAGTGGTTAGAAAATGGATGGATGAGTAGCTGACAGATGAATAAATGAATAGATAGAAGACTATCTAGTGCTGTAATTTTTTAACATTGCAAATAAAAGGAATGCTCTATCATACATTCAAGGATGAATTATTATATCAGATGCTTCACATTATTTAAAAATCTTGTGACTGCTTTGATTAATATTGTGAACAGCTGTTTAACTGTCCTAACATCACCACTGAGAGGGTGTGATACACTATATCTATAAAGGCTCTTTACCAATGATTGTAAAATCCAGCACCAATGAAATATAAATTTCCTGTGAAATGAACATGGTATCTTTATTTGTCACATATTAGCTACTACTGCCCAGTTTTTTTTTCATGTGTTTTTACAAGGGAGCCTCAAAGATCTATCAAAGTAATCTGAAATGACTTGCAGTTATCTTTTAAGACTCAAGCCTGATTTATTAAATAGTTGCCTCTTTAAGATAAACAGCTATAAATTCCACCACAGCAGCTGATAGGTCATTAAATCTTTACATCAACAAAGTGTAGTTTTTAAGCAGAAAATCTAAGCTTTACCCGTCAAAAGAAAAGAAATCCACTTTGATCATTCTGTTAGATACAAATTGCAGTTCTTTCACTGCTACAGCTAATGGACATACAAAATGTGGACTTGTAAGAATGGCTCTGCATGCTTTCTGCCATTGTATTCGTTTGAACCTTGTTTTACAGTATTTGTTATCAGGAGAATGGTGTGCTCTTTAAAATATCCCTTCCGATTTAACACCAGACAAACAATTGATATGAGCATTTGTTATTAATTGCTAAGAATATACAGCACGTACAAGCAAAAGTAAAATGTAGGAAAGCTGACACTAACTCAAATTAAGCAAATGCTCGACAAGGGAAGTACCAAACCACGCTAGAGAAACACACGTCTTTTTACGTTATGCAGACTCCCCACTCCCAAGATATATCATGTCATTTAATGCAAAAGGACAAGGAAGGAAGGGGTAGAAGCGTCAGTACAGCTGTCAGGATGTAAATTAATCTACCAGCAGAGGAAGGCAGGAGGGTCAGTGGTGATGACCTGCAAGAGAGTTTCTCCAGATTCGTTCCAGTTGCTCTCCATAGGCAAGACTTTGAACCCAAGGGTAAATTAAATTAGACAGAACAAACATTCCATGCTTACAAAAACACAGACATCTAGGCAGGTTAGAAGAAATAAATACAAAAGATTTAAGTGTGACTGACACCTTGATGAGTGCAATGTGGACAACAGTGAAATAAAATAGTGAGGTGGTATAAAATTAGTGTTAGGGTCCTGAATGTAACAACACAGATGCTGTTCAGATGAATCTGTTCTGCTGGGTAACCAGTGGTGTATCAGGCTATACTGACAAGTGGATGAGACCTCAGGTGAGACATTACAAATGTTCTGCATTCAGAGGTGGACATTTTCCCTGAATGATCATCGATTTTGACTTTTAAGGTGGAAGATCCCCTGTTAAATCAAAGCTATTTAATATATATTTGTCAGTTTTCTAAGATGCTCCATTCTAAAAAAAAAGGTATTTGGTTATTATAAGAACATGAACTCCTTTTTAAGAAATGCATTCTCAAGATAAAACGTTCTTGCTGTCATCTTCTTCTCTATGGTTTAGTATCACCCAAGTACATATAATTAAAGCACAAAAATGTGGCACTCTCAGCCAGGATCTCTACCGTTTCACTCATTATAGAGTACAACGGAATTAAACGAATTAAAAAAAATATTTAATTTTAAAAATATGGAAAAAACTAACTGATGAACAACAGAACTTTATTTTTAAGCATATTTACCAACAAACCTGTAGACCTTCTGTTGTTTCTTGGCCTCAGGCATAGAAATAATTTAATGATCTGGAAACCTGAGGTCTCACTGGGAAAAACTGTAGTTTTATTTCCCATTTTTTCCATCCTAATATAACCGGAATGTCCGGGAAGGCAACTTTATTGTTGCCATTTACTAAGTATGTTGTGCAGTCAGTCATGTTAAATAGAGAAAAAAAGGTACAGGAACAGGTCAGAGGTTTTGGCACTGCTGCTATGGCAGGAAATTTAAGGCTCAGCGCTGACACGCCAGTTTTACTTCTTTAGATTTCCCTGAGTTTTTAAATATTCACAGGAATAGAGATGTGGGAGTTAAGGGATATAACCTCCAACAGGAATCACTCAACAAAGAGCATATCAACTGTTATTTTACAAGTGCCAATCAGTGAAACATGATTTCTGGTAGAGTAACTCTGTAAATATTAAGCTCTCTAGGTACTTATATATACCCAACGGGGCAATCAATCAGCCTCAAACATGTCCTGGAAGAGAAGTTGCAGGCTGTTCACATTCCGTACTTCTTGATCTATCAGCATAGAAGGAAATATCATATTAACTGCAATTCTGAACTCTCCAATTCAGAGCTGGAGGACTTGAGCATGAATGTAGCTGTTGGAGCACTCATGTTTGGTATCCATGGATGCAAACGACACTTGATTCGGAGCACGGGGCAGTGAGGAACCCTAGGAGGAACAATTGAAGGAAACCAGTCAAACCTATTCTGCACGTGAACTTGCTATTCTGAAAACTGTTCTTTGGGAGGTGTTAGGAAATCAAGACAAACACAGAACTAGACAAGGTCTATAAAGCTAGAGTTCTCAAGTCCAGGACCATGGATATGTACTGTAAGGCAGCTGAACTATCATGCATCCATGTTCACTATAATCATGCCTCATAATAAAATGCGTTCTGAAAACAAGAGTTAGGCTTGTCTTTTCTTACTCTTGTAGCCTTACTCTGTTAGGTGTAATAATTATGCACACGCTGTACACATGCATATAAGTACATACAATTAAACATTCTTGTATTTTATCCCCTTAATGGATTATTGGATGTCTACACTGGGAAACATTTAAAATACAGGAGCCTTATTTTGTACATCATTCACAAATTGTGTTAAACTCCATCAACAAATAGTAGGGTCTTGATATTATCAAGAACTAGTTATTAGAAATGACAGAATTTGGATAGCTAGAAGATGATATAGAACAATATACATTAATTCACACACTGATCTTGACCATTCTGGAATAAATAGTCTTTACTCTGGGATGCATTGCTATAGATTTGCGTTGTATGGTTTCTAATATTAGAAAATAAATCTCTTGATAATTGCAACATGATATTTTTGTAAGACCCTGCAGGAACTCTATTCTCTTATCTAAGTCATATTTCATAAGAGCATCATTGTGAAGTGCTCTATAAAAATAACTTGCATACCATTTTGTCAGTATGTCTTCTTTTCACAAGGAACATACATTTTTGGCAGGCCTGTTAAATGTACTGTAAATGTCAAAAATGAAAAAGGGGCATTGAGTATTTTTTTTCCAGAGCTGTTGTTTTCCTTTCTTTTTATGCCATTATTATTACAAAAATGTGTTTGATCTAGACAGCATAACACTTCGATGTGGGAAGTTGTACAGTTCAGCTTCAACTTGATTTATACTGTACAAACATAACCTGCAAAGCAGTGCAATCAACTAGCATGAAGGGGACATGCATTCCTCCTTATCCTTCAGCTAGATAGGGTATTGCGGATGTTAGACAAAATGTTCATTTGTCATTTCAAGATATGGGGAACTCTAACATTGATTACATCTGCCAATAAAAGGTTGAATGTAAGAAAAAATATAATAAATGTGTGCAAGTCACAAAGGAGTGTTTGACAGTTGCTGTATTGGATATTAGTATACAGTATGTGTAAGGAAATAATTCCTAGCATTACTTTTTGTCACAATGGAAACAGGATGGATGTGATTGAATATTCTCCCACTACTACTCAATGTTAGTCTTAGAGATTTCCTGAGCTACAGCAATTTACCCAGGAAGATACTATTTCACCACATCAATAGTAATAATCCATCAATCCATTTTTGTACTGCTTTATCCAGTCATGGGGGAGCCAGAGCCTATTTTAACATGCAATGGGCACAAAACAGGATACCTCCTGGATGGGACACCAGTCAATCACAGGATAC
This sequence comes from Atractosteus spatula, assembly GCF_055471065.1. Classification (NCBI taxonomy): domain Eukaryota; kingdom Metazoa; phylum Chordata; class Actinopteri; order Semionotiformes; family Lepisosteidae; genus Atractosteus; species Atractosteus spatula. The sequence goes on from NC_142724.1 coordinate 8,886,399, forward strand.
ACACACTCACACCAGGGCCAGTTTTCCCAGAAGCTCAATTAACCCACCAGTATCTCTTTGGACTGTGGGAGAAAAGACACACAAACACAAGAAGAACATACAAACTCCATGCTGATAGCAACCCCAGCTCCAGAACTGAACCCTGAGCCTCAGCACTGTACCATGCACCATGCTGTGCACCAATAATAATAAACAAGAAAATTAATAAAGCGACTTGCTTAATTAAAAACATGGTTTAATTACAACATTGCATTCCACCATAATTAAAAGATAATTGACAGTAATATTTGTTCTTTACATCTCTTGGGGTTATGAAATACAAAACTTGAAAAACCAGGGATGTTAAACTGTCTGAATATTTTTCATTAGTTTTTTAAAGAGATGTGGATTTGAAAGAGAGGTAACTTCATCCCAATTTAATTGGGAAATCTCATTTCCAGTTGGAGGGGTTTTATAGGCTATTCCTGTTAGATAAAGGTAAGTAATATTAACATATTTTTTCCCCAGAGGTCTAATTGGAACAAGAGGAAAGCATTGTCAAACTAACAAAATTATAAGCAAGGAATTATAGATTTGCAATGGACAAAAAGACCCACAGAACCCAGAACATAATTGTTTTTTTTTCTAATAGCAGCTAAAAGTGTGTAATTGGACGGCAATTTATTGAATGTCTTTATCCATTAAATCAAAAGAAAGAATTTAGATTCTAATATTAAATTAAAAGGAACAGTTTGAAATGACAAGAAAAATAGCTGTCTGAGGTCTGAGTTTTAGACCACAATACTAAAATTTTATTGAACTAGATCTTTAATCGTAATACTCTGTAATCCCTATAATTAAGTGAGCAAGCTTCTCAGTGTCTTCTTCATGAATGTTTGATTTTTATTAACATTTTTCTCTGAAAAAGCTCAATCCACTATATTTGTACAGGGCATTTTTGAAGGCAAAAGGCAAGCAAGGTGCTTCACTCTCGTTTTCTGTTCAAGTTGATTTCATAACTGTCGCTAGAAATAACCTAATATACTACCCCCAAAAATGAAATGCAGAAATCTGTTTTTTTCCAGCTAATATTCCAAGAATGCATCTCAGCATAACCTTATCGCCCCCAGATATGATGTACAGTGCCACAGGTATGGAATGGGTGACGCATAAGTCCTGGGAAGTTTAGAAACAAATCCATCCTGCTATCACAGCATACGTTTCCCAGCTGATGTGTAGGCGTGGTCAGATGATATACTGTATTAGCTACACTAACAATGACTCCTGTGGTGCGGTGAGCAATGAAACAAGTGTTTTTAGGAGAACAGAGAAGGCAGACTCAGTAGGACAAGCTGCCAAGTTTCCTCAGAGAGGTCTGTGTGTACTATGCAGCCAAGACTGAGTCACAGAACACAGCTGCTGGTGTTCCAGAAGAGCCGAGGGGCCACTAATCTCAAGGCCCCTGAGGGGCCATCCCAGCTGGGTGACAGGAGAGGTGCCACAGAGCTTGACACCCCTTCACCTGAGAACTCTGGCTAAAGATTTCATTGGATTATGAAGGATGGACCAGTACCAGATTCCAGGAATCAGTGATTTTTCTTTTCTTAAAAGCAGTAGGCAACCAGAATCCCAGCTTCCTGTTACTATATGTGAAGTGTGAAATGAATGGGTTATCCCTTGGGTTGTGTAGCATTTTGGCTTTGCTCATTCATTCTGAACAAGACTCTCATTGGGAGTTTCTTGGCTCTACAGGGTTCAGCTTCAGCAAAAAATTCCACACATCTCTTTTCCCAAGAACTACGTAAATAAAAGATGGAAAGGATAACTCACTGCTGGCTTGCAGCCACGATGTGCAGCTTTAACCTCTCACTCTCTATGAGTACTGTATGTGTGTATGTTGAAAAACAAAAGGGTGTCAATATGAGGCTAATTCTCACCTCAGTACGTTCCAGCCTGGAGGAGCCCACTAGCTCACATTTTATAGTGTCATTCAAGTTTCAGAGGTTCAAGTCAGACTAATTGAGATACAGATGACTTAAACAGAACAAACATTTGACACAGATCTCTCCATTCATGCATTTGTTTTACAAGATTTCACTTTTTACCACATCATTAGTGACTTATGAAAAGCATTGAATTTCTCTGTTGAAACATTAAAAACGCAATAAATGCATAGAACCAAGAGCAGTTACCCTGGCACTGAACTTATAGAAAGATATTTGACATGGACCTTTTAATTCATACATGGAAAAGGAATAAGGTGGAGCTTTTCCAGTCTCCTCGGCCGTGGATACAATGTGCTACAGTAGTTAATCACTCCTAAAACACTGTTGTTTCCACTTCCAGCTGTGCAGTCTTCTCTGTCTCCTGTAGAGACTGGCAACCTGCTCTCACTACACTGGTTGGTTTGCACACTACAGAAAACAATTACTGTACATCTCGAATGCCCTTTCTCCACAGGAGAATGCCAAAGTCCTTTACTAAAGATTTTCCTCCTGTTGTTTATTTTAAAAATCAACTTAAATCAAAATAATAACATGCTGAGGACTGAGGGGGCTGGATTAAGGTGTCTAAAGCAAAGAATCTGGCCTGGGGTCCTGCCAAACAAGATGGCAGCCAGACCCCCAGTTTTGAAACCCCTATGGAAATCACCTTAGGAACCATTGCATCAATCAAATTGAAACTTGGCAGATTTCATGATGACCAAAGCTGCTTCGGATTTGCACCTAAAAAGTTCATAAATCTTGTGCCAACAAAGTATCATTGCAGCAGACAGGCCTTTGATGTGGTGCATGTTTATATACCACAGTGCTCTGCACCAGTGCAATTCTGAAGCACTAATACAACAAATACAAGAGAACACATCCATCTTACAGATCCTTACATTACACATAGATTCCTCCTTACGTCTGTCTTAGTCTTTTTGGACTTGTCAGTATCTCGCATACAGCAGGTGGTTGAAAACAAGCCTGTTAACGGAGAAGTAAGATGATTGCCTTTGAACTTCTGTGTCTCATACACCATGCAAAGAACGAACAATCTAGTCCTTATAGATCAAAACACTTGCTAAAGATTTGCAGCAGTGTTTGGAATATACCATAATATTCATTTCATACTATCGGAACTTTCTGGTACCCACTGTACTGACCATGGAAAAGCTTCATTTTTAACCTAAATGTGTTAAATTGAAACCAAGTCTCAATTGTAATGTCTCTCACAACCCCCCTTAAAGTTCAAAATCTCCCACTGAGCAACAGTGGTTTCTGTGTTTGAACTATGCATTTGGGGAATAGGTGTTTTACATCTTAAAACTATCATGCTTGCATGTTTTTAATTTTAGCAAATGTAGAAAAACCACCCACCCTTAACTGCAAATCCATTTAACTGGTGTTCTTGGGAGATCTCAATCACTACCAGACAAACCCGTGCAAATTGATCTTATTTACCCTCAGCATTTCCTTTCGTGTCAGTGGTGTCGGGTTTTGTTATATCCTCTCATAACATGCAGACCCCACTCTCAGGTTACACAAATGCCATTATTTGTTCTGTCTGCACTAAAAGACAGAGTGTAATCTACACAAATCACACAGAACATGTCACTGCCTAAATAAACATCTTAGTAATGAGCTCAGACAGAGATTCCAAGGCTAAACATTTAACACTATCCTGTAGCTTATTTCTCCATAATTTAAATTTGAAATTAAAAGGGATCAATTCATATAACATCTCCAGCTGCATTCAATTGGAATTTTTTTTTATTTTGCAAATAAAGATAGCCTTGAAACTACTGGCAAACAAAGTCAACATATTTGTTTAGAAATTTAATTTTTTTATAGAGTCTAGACTTAAATGTAGTCAAACCTACATGTATTTGCTGTTCCACACAATAATAACTATGGATGTAAACAGACCTTTTACAAGTTACAGTTGTGAGGTGTGTATAAGTATATGTATGGATAAGTATTGTAGGTAAGCATATGTATGGGTATTGATATATATATATTTATTATTTAAAAGTATGCAATGACGGTGCATTGAGGGAGAAGTGACCTTATTAAAGCCTTCAATTTGAAGAATTAGTTGAGGCAGTAAAGACTTTGAAAGTTCTTTTTCTAAGTGTCTTAATAGATCACTTAATAGAACCCAGCAAGGGCTCAGCTCTATCCAGAACTGTGATGTATATGGAAATTAAATCATAGCAGGAATGAAGAGTCCCGTGGCAGTCATGAAATACTCTAAAAGAAAAAAGAGACATTTCTGCAGGGCCTTGGCATGTCAGCACCCTCCAAGGAGCACTTTATAGGACAAGGAAATAAACAACTATAAAAAAGTGACCACACAAAGAAACAATAAAACTGTCTGCAATTGGGCTTTCATAAACAGACACAGGGATCACTAGGGCTTTAGTCACAGCAGAGACATCTATATACCCCTAAGCAAGCATTTCCCTCAGAGCTAAAGGTTAAGAAAACATGTTAAACAAGGTGCAAAGGGATTCAAAATTCAGACAAGTCTTTGGTATATTTCAAATTCACTTTTAATACTCATAATGTCACATAAATAGACTAAATAAGGAATAAATAATCCTTAGCCTTATCAAAAGAAAACAGTATACAAACATGCTTGCACCTCTAGGGAATAATTCAGAAAATTAGGTTCTAACTATTCCTTGCATAAGTTACTGAACTACTGAGTCATTTTTTATCCCTGATTACTAATTGCACAACACTTACTGATTCACTTTTCAGAGCTCGTAATATGCCTGTAGAATATGTTACAGCTCATATTTTACTCATCATCTCCTGGTGATCATGAAATGACATACTGTATGACACATACACAAAACACGTTTATGAGATACCCCATGCAAAGTTGAAAATCATCATTTTTGGTTTAATCACATTATAAAAATGCAAGACAATCAACACTGATTAAGAACTGCCTGTCAGCCAGATTGACTACTATGAATTGGTTCACTGAATCACTAGATCTTATCTCAGTCAGGATGAACTAGATAAAAATTGGCAATGAAATCAACCAATTCCAAATACTAAAGTTGAACTAGCACATGCTTTATGAATGAAATAAAATAATTTCTTTGTGCACTATACAGTAGTATCCTTGCTACTCTATGTTGTTTGCATTTCTTCCGGTTCCTGCTAAACATTCCACTTATCACACAGGGCTACCAGTTGCCCCCTGTGACCAATATAACAATATTTACAAATAATAAAGTGTCACATCCAACACTTAAAGAATAACCTGACTTTATAATATATAACCATACAGCCATCATGAGGGACATACCCAAATCAGTTGAATGTTTTAGTGGTCTGCCTGCAGAACTCTTACATTACAATTCTGTGTTCTTTCAAAAAAGCCCTGTTCTATGCACCTGCCAGAGCCGTTTCACTCCATTGCCCAGTTCTGCACATTCCATCCCAGTCACAGAGAGATTTCTGCTGTTTATTAAATACTGAAAACCTGAGAATACTGAAGCAAACACATTAAAAAAGCTACAATCACCACTGTTCCAAAGTTTTATATAGCATCAACTTTTAATTTAGAATTGAAAAGGTCCTTTTTCTTTGCACGTTGTGCTCTAATGTGTAGCCATGTAGCTGTGAGGCTGTAAACCCTATGGCAGTTACAGTTGGTTGTGTTAGTTTTACGACATGACAGTATTGCTTCTCAATGATTAAGTTAGTACTTTTATAACAAAGCAGTGCACAGCCATTGGATTTAAGTTGTCATGAAATGACTTCATTAAGCTACCCATGCAGAACTAGGTCTAGACTAGTGTATTTACGGTCAACAGCACTGTCAAGCTTCAATGAACTGCAGACAAACTGTTGAAATGCACGTACTGTAGCTTAAATGATTAGCTTGAGCCACAGCCAGAGCCAATATGAATAAAAGTGTATGTACAGTAGTCTTCACAATGTAATAACTGACAGATCTGAACTGCTGAATGCCTAGTCCCTGCGTAAATTAAACAATTAAGGTTAATTGTTTGATGCAGATTCTTCAGTATCAGTATCAGTATCACAAGTTGGCATGATTACTGCACCATGTAACTGCAACAACCCTTAAATGTAAAAGCCTAATGATGCAAGGTCCATCTGACCTGCATAATGCACAACAAAATGCCTTGATTTTTTTTCAGTAGAGCCTCAAGTAAAGAATCAAGGATTATTTTCCAATAATGCAGTGTTCATAGGCAAGTTCAAACTGTGGTGTCAGATGTGAAAAATTATTTGTAACATGTAATACACCACTGTCTAAAGACGAGACCGTAATTGTTCAGTGCAAAGAATTAGTCAGGTGATATTATTTAATGTAGAGCTTTAAAGGTGAACATGCAGTTTAAGAATCATCCTTTCACACAGGACAATACAATGGCTTTTAAATCCATTCCCTTGTGATGCAGTTATTTCCCTGCAGGTCTTATTTTGTGCATATTATTAAAAACAAAACAAGGCGATTTAGGTCAAAGTCGGGTGGGGCATTCGTTGTTATGACAGAATGTTTTACATGGGTTTAAGATCTTGTTCTTTTTTCGTCACTGATTTGCTGCAAGCGAAAATGTTCCAAAAAATAGTATCTTAATAATCATTCTATAATGATGTGGACATGCCAGTCCAAAGGCTTCAATCCATCATCAAACAGTCACAACAAGAAGCTCTCAGGAGTCTTTTATCGTGAAGCGTCACCAGCATAAATTTGTCATTAATTTTTTATAACGCTTGTAACACATCATTTGGCTACCGTAAGTTCAATCACACAACCTGATTCGTTTTAATGTATAGAATCAAGGAGGTTCTAATATTAATGTGCTATTTTACCCAATCTCATACACTCTCTGGCTGAAATATTAGACACCCCCAGAGAATAAAGTGATGGGCCTTTGCAAGCAGCAAGACTAGCTTGAACAGGACATGACATGTACTGTATACCACAAGGTTCTGAAACGCTATCCTTCCCTTTCATCCAGCAGGATCCTCTTCAGGGGAAGTGGTGAGGAGGGAAATAGTGTGTGGGGCCATAATGCACTTTCCACTGATTCCACCAGTGTTCCCAGATTGTGATCTGTGGTCGCCTCTGTTTTCAAACCTTGTTTGAAAACAAGGTTTTTCAAACCATGCCCTGCCACTGAGGGAGTCTATTTGAATGCTAAGATCCTGACCACTTGGTTTATTAGACAAGTATTTACTGTCTCTAAAAGCAGATTTGAAATCTGACAATGTAGATGCGCACTATTGAGATTTCTAATATTTAGCAATAAAGCAGCTGTGATGTCACCAATGTGAGCCTGGCACAGAGGAAGTATTTGAGGAGCCCATATGTGCAGTTCTCGCAGCCACACCTCCACTTAAACTTTAAATACATTAAATTAAACAGAACCCCTGAATGTTGTGATAATGCATTATAATATGGTACTCTATTTCCTCATTTGAATAAGAGCGGGAAGTGTACCAAAGTCACAGTTTGCACTGTTTTAAACTGTCTGACCTACAGTATGTCACTCTGTTTAGTGAATTAACATGTACTATAGTACCATCATTCTGTATTTTTAGTATGATGGTCAATCAATTGAAATATACAGTTGTAGAACTCGGTTAGTATCAGTAAACTGCTACAATAACTTTGCTCACCTATCATTTATGTTGTATGGGAAATTGTGAAAGTTTTAGAATCATAAAAATTAAGTGAAGGGGAATAACATTAAAATATTGACCTACTGTATAAGTCTTACACAAACCTCAAATGCTGAGTCCAGAGTATTTAGGGAAAAGAAAACACACTTTTCCCTCTCACAATCCACAGAGATCTGAGTGTCATTGATGTAACAGTTTTGTTCCTGAATATAAAGCTGTCCAGTCACACTACTGTAATAATGTCCGGCTTTGGAAAAGAAAAAAAATGCTCCATTTTTCTGTCAACAGCATGCAAAGGTATATCCTGGACAATAAATGCAAAAGCAGGGAATCAGAAATTAGTTATCTGTTACGGTAATTATAAAGCAACAGAACTTCAAACACACGAATGTGGCCCAGACTGTGTTGAGCTTGCTAAAATTGATGGGTTTTGTTAACCTCATCCAAAACAGGAAAGTCATAAGATGTGCAGAGCACTACTTTCATTTGAACCTGCAGACACGGAGAAAACTATAAAAACTACAGAAAGAGGAAATAAATCTCAGAGAACTTCAGTCACAGTAAAAGCAATGGCTGTAAGGCTGAAGTGTTACCGTGTTTTTTCAAAGACTTGTTTTCTTTGACACTTTTATTTTGCACAGATGTACATTCCAAACCAGAAACTAGTTTAGAGCCCAGCTTGCCTGTGCAGGCAGTATAATTGCTTGTTGCTCTGTTTTGTAGCAATAATCTCTTTACAAAACACTATTCCTCACATGAAACCAATTAAAAGATATCTGCAAGCCAGTTGTCTGACTTGCCAGCAGTAATGTCTTGTTTATTAAGTGGCAAGCAGCCAAAAATATGAAAATGCAACCTATTTTGCAAGGTTATAGAGATTTGTCCACTATTTTCTGTAATTGCCTCCAGCAACAGCATGACTCTTTGATGTTATAGCAGATCGACCAGGAACTTGTCGGGCCTGTCACTGTCCTAAATGAAGAAATTTGCATCCCACATAAAAGTAATGTAATCATAATCAAGTATGTTAATTGAAAGACTTTTTAGCTATCTGTTTAATGCCTGTGAAGTTTGCAACAATGTTGTCACTGAAGCAAATCTATAGAGGAAACAGTTTTAACCCCCAACCTCATGGTTCACAGTAATAAAACACCCTACCTGTAGCTCTTCACTTTACATTAGTACAGATTCAAATTAAAGATGCATTCAAATACAGAGAAATAATCTATATTATGTCACAATTGGGAGCATGTTGGTGCATTAGTTAACTGCTGCCTTGGAACCCTGGGGCCCTGGCTTCAATCCTGGATCAGGGGTGGTGTTTGTATGTTCTCCATGTGTTTGCATGGGTTTTCTCCAGGGGCCGTTTTCCTCCCATAATCCAAAAACATACCAGTGAGTTAATTGGCTCTGGGGAAAATGGCCCTGGTATGAGTGTGTGCATCTTTCTGCCTGTGTATCTGCCCTGTGATGTATCCTACATAGCAGCTGATGCTTGCAGGGATAGGCTCTGGCTTACCCACAATCCTGAATTGCATGAAATGGTTAGAAAATTGGTGGATGAATAGAAATTGTCAAAATTATCTACTTTGATAAATAGATGTTATTATTGCACATATACTGTACATAGGACTATTCATGCACTTAAAAAATGCAATAGTCTAGGTTTAGCATCAAGAGAAGGTTTAGAGAAACTATACAGTTCAGCAACTCATGAGCATTGAGCCAACTGTTTTTGTTTTCTAAAATCCAGAAGCAGGATAATGCCACAACTGTGGTAAGATGTCATAAAGAACATCTGTGGTACTAACTCAGGAATACAGGAAACAACTGCCACCAGCCCACCTTCACCAGCTGACTGCAGCTGCACAGAAAGAGCAGCAGAAATTCCCACAGCGGTCTGTCCAGGGGCTGATCAGGATCTATGCATTGTGCTGCCAGGAGTTTAGATATCTTCAGCTACAGTAGGTGTGATATATGATCATAACTGTGCCTTTTCCTGCAGCAGTGAACTTGAAGTCTGTGTAGTCTTTCAGAATAACAGGAAACACAAGTTTTAACTGCATGAGTTTTCCTTGTCAGATTTTGCGAATAAAAAACTATACTGTATATCAGGCACATCTTCAGTTTTCCATAACAAATGCCCACACCTTTTTTTGTTTCAGAGCTAGTATAAGACGGTTTAGTGCGCAGGCTTTGAACAAACATGATATATTGTCCAAATATCCCTTATTTCATAAAGGCAGAAAAGAAACATATTGAAACAGTGTGCAGAAAGGTGAACAAACAGAATGCCTGCAGGTTGCTTACCAGATCACAGATTAAAAGAAGATTGGAAGAAGTGTAACTGAGAGCAATAAATCACATCAGAATGCAATAAAGGTCACAAATGAGAGAAAGCAATCCGACCCTTCTAGCTTGTTTGGATTTGAGTAAGTGATTGACCTAAACATGTTTCTTTTAAAGAGTCATAAGCTCAGCCCAGGAAGAGGCTTTATAAGCTTTGGTCAGGGGGACCCACAGGAGAAAGAATTTATGGGACACAGGAAAGAATTCCGACCCTGGAGAGGAATGTAAGCGTTGTCTTTCTCTGGAGCATAATGGGACATGTTGTTCAGAATGGCCATGCCTGGAGAAAACGCAATGGTAGAAGCCAAGGACTAGACAGAATTTTGTTTCTTTGTTGTGGCAGAAAAAGGCACCCCAGGTTACCAACCAGAGCTGTTATCACAGAATAACGCTGCTGGATTTTTATTTATGTAGGATTACTGTATTGAGCTAGTCTGTGGGTGCACTGATGGTTCTGGAAGACAAAAGAACTTCTTACTGGGGAAAAGGGCCCTAGCATTCTTACCATTGCTAGGTAGTGTAGTCAACTACATAATTCCTGCTTATTGTGTCACTATCTACATATCCATGACATCTGCAATGACTTAATATTTCATGCACAACAGAAGAGCAACCATGTAAAATAAGCACATCATATCTGGCACACTCATATCAAGAACTAAACCCCTTTGACTCAAATAAAGAGCAAAGCGTGATACAGTTCTTAATCCGCAAGTCTTGCGTGAAATTACTGAAAAAGTACTTTTAGCTGAACTCTGCTCTACAATGATTGATGAAACACAGGGATTCTGCCAACAAGGAACAAGTTGTGGTTTGTGTAGGACAATAATAATAATCGCAAGGGTTGATTGTGATATTTGCTTCCACACTTTAGTTTTTCCAGCTGTCTTCAATTTTTGAATAGGGTGTGAACTTTCTGGATTTCATTTTTTTGCCCTTTTTTTTTTTTTACTTTTTAAAAAATATTTAGCAACACTGTTCATTGGACCTCATGAATGAAATGCATGGTATGCAAAGGTGTTGCCACAGGAATGCTCACACAATTTTCTTTGAAGGTGTTTGTAGGCGGAGGTGGAGATGAGGAGGGGTTGGTGTGCCAAGGAACACTTTTATTAAAGTAGTAAGTAAGCCTTAGGCCCTTCCCAACTGTAAGCTGGAAAACACCACAGTATCTAAACAACCGACATACTGCTCAAATGCAGTAAATCCTGTAATAAATGAAAATAAAACTTCAAAACAGTGACTTGTTAAATAAAAACTGACTTTGATTCAGCCATCCATCCATTTTCTAATTGCTTCTTCGAATTCAGGGTCATGGGAGAGCTGGAGTCTCTCCTAGCAAGCACTGGGTACAAGGCAGAGCACACCCTTGGCAGAAAGCCAGTGCACCGCAGGGCAGACACACAGACACAATCACACATATGAGGGCCAATTTTCCCAGGAGCCAATTAACTTAGCAGCATGGTTTTGGACTGTGGGAGGAAACCCTCTTGATCACGGAGAGAACATACAAACTTCACACAGATCCAGAGCCCTAGCGCTGCATGGCAGAAATGCTAACCACTGCACCATAGCATCTCAGCAATTTTAAATCATTTGAAACAAATGCTGTGTTTGAAATAATCAAATTATCTTTTACAGAGATACTGAAATAATACACACCATGTGTGGACGGCTCTGTAATATTCTTTTCTCATTTTGAAATGATACGAAATGAAAACCTTATTTTTAATCATGAATTAAGAAAGTGTAGAAATGTGTATTATCCACATAGAAATAAAGCCTATCCACATAAAAATAAAACCATTGTAGATAATTTTTAAGTCCAAGATATGTCCACTGCATCTTTTTGTTTCTGCTATGATTAATATGGCACCAAATAAAAATGCACAAATGAAATGGCTTAGAAGTGTTGCTTCAAGATCTGACTACTTTCCCCACATTGAGATCATGCTGCTATGTGCAGTCAAAATCAAAGAGATTTTTATAAGAGGTTCTATATGATTGTTTAATCCCGGTGGACGTGCTAAACATTACTAATTCTGCATTGCTTTTTTCATTCGGCTTTCATTTTTTTCCCAAAAGGATTTATCTGACTCCTAGGTGTACATTTATAATTTATTATTTTATTGTGTAAGGTAATAGGGGAGGAACTGATGTTGTAGAACAAGATTAACCCATGATCTCAAGAATGGAAACAAGACTCCATTTGCTTTGGTACGTACTGTAGATACAAATAGTATTGCTGCAAAACAGAATGACTGGTAGACAATACAATGAATATATCCTGATATGACACCACATAACACCACCCCTGGCAGTGTGGAACCCTGTATCTTCTCATTTTCACTGCAGCCGAGATCTTTATATAGATCCTCAATTGATCCAACAAGTTACTTGTTCAGAAGCTTTGCAAGTTTTTTTTTTCAGTTGAAAGGCTAGAGATATTAAGTGACTCAAGAAACACATCTCAAAGACTACCTCCTTTGAAGGAAGGTCATCCAGGAAGTGAAAAACAACTAAATAACTCAAATTAAACCTTTAACTAGTTTTTAAGTTTTCTGGTGGATCAAAACCTACCAGGCATCTGGATCCTCAGGCCCAGAACATTTGTCATAAACAAATTGGGAGCAATTCAATTCATACATCTGTGATGCATGCTTTGAACCAGATTGCAGATGTCTTTTGGGGTTTTGTCCTGTGTTAAAGGGCTGTTACACACCTTTGCTGCATGATCTCTGAAGAGGTCTTTCATATTTATCACTTACCTGTTTCTTATTTGTCATCATTGCAGGAAATAAATAAAGATATTTAATATTTGTATCTCCACTCTTAGTGTTAATATTGACATCAATATTTGAACGTTGGTTGCAGTTTGTATTGATCTTACCTGTTGTTGATCCTAAGTGTTGTCCTCAATTCCTGTCTGTTCCACCATTTTGTGTCAGGTTACAGAGCCCTGCCTCACCCCTGGTTTAAATGGAAGCTTACCTGTCCATCAAGAGGAGACAGGGGGTGGAGCTTCTGAATATTTAACCTGGCTCTCAGTCACTGTGGTGAGTAGATCTTTGTCTGTGTGCTGTCAAACACCTTGGTTTATAGCAGGCCGGTACCTATACAAACAGGGGGAAATTCCCTGGAGAAACTGCAGTTTATTATTATTTCTTGAATATTTGTCTTTCTCTTATATAAATATTTTTCTTGTAACACAGTCCTTTGAGTAAACATGCACTGGTTTTGCACTTTATTCTTCTGTCTGGCCTATTTTCATCTGTGACTGCCCCCGGACAGACTCCCCAGAGGTCTGGTCCCATGGCCCTTTGCTCTTGCCCAGCCTTGATGATCATGCGCCGGCCCACTGGTCTCCGAGCCCTAGACGCTGCTCCTCATCCTAGATCTGTGCACAGGCATTCAGTGTTTCAAACGTTCAGCCTGGCAAGTGGGGCATCCGTGTCCATGACATGACTCCTGTTCACATCTCAATAGAAAGTCGCTGTAATAAAGTTGATCACAAAAAAAAATGAAAGTCACTGTTAAACAAAGAGCACAAGCAAGTGCATTTTCCTAAGAGAAGGCCAGCAAGTAAGGCTGATGGACCTGATCTATGAAGTTCTGTGCATTTAGATTGACATCAGTCGCTACACGTGTGGTGTCCTATAGTTACTAGACAATTCTTCGCAGACCTTCACACTTCGATGGTGATTTGTCGAGCTCGGAGATGTGTTGTAACTGGTGATCTCCCAGTATGCGGTCTGTGGTTCACAGACTGTGGTTTGGCAGTAACATCTTGCCAGGTTAAAAACTGCTGGATGTGAACACCCCAGACAGCACGACATCCAACATAGTGATGATGCCATTGACACATTTTTTTTTTTGAGCTGCAGGGTGTATTGCTTCTTTTTTGTATTTAACAGGTTAAATGTGCCCAATCACCTTTCACACTAATGAGGTGATTTAGCACTGATGGGACAAAGACACTAAAGAGTATCACAGTCACTCATGAATGATCAGTCAAAATGTCACTAAAATGATTTAATCAATATTCAAAATCCATATACTTTAATATTCTAAGAACACACATGGATGAATCAGTAATAAATTCCTTCTGATGCTCATTATATACACATAGAAATATGCTATCCATGCTTATAACATGTATGCTTATAACACATATAAGTATTTCGATTGTGTGTGAATATATATCTTTTCCTATCAAATACTGTAGGAAATATTCATTCATTTGAACTACAGTGAAGAGTTGGAAGGCACAATACAATTGCTTTATCATGCTTTCTAATACAACATACTGTAAATCCAAGGAACTGATTTCCAAAATCACATACCAACAATTTGAACTGATAATTTGAAACTACAGAAGTAGTAGGTCTCAAAATCGTTGTCATAATAATTCTCCACTAGCAATTCCAGCAATTTGTTCCAGCGATAGCTTGGCAGTTGTTTTGTATTAAAAACGATTTACTATTAATTGGAGGACAGGCCATATGAAATATAATCTTCCGAGGATGACAACTCTGCAGAGTTTACCTGATTAATGTACAAAGCCTCTCTGGGCGTCTGTCATGTACTTTTATTAATTTATCCTGCTATAAAAAGTTCAAACCCCCAAATTTGTCTCTTTTCTTCATAATAAATGCACTGTAAAGAGCACCAGAACCAGGAGCATCAAAACCAGGAGCTGTGGTTCCCCCGCATTTGAAAGTGGGCCCCCTCACATCCTGTGGCAGAAAAAAAAGGTGGTGGCAGTTTGCAGCTCTGTCAGACATAAATAGAAGCTTTTCTTTCCTCGGCTGCAGAAATAAAGCGAGGCCTGTCCAGTCTTGCCCGCCTTGTCAACTCGCTGTCCCTCTATTTCTGAAGAAAAGCCACGAACACTTCCCATCAAACGTGCGCCAGTTTTTCAGCAGGGAATAAAAATGTGTAGACAGATCGCGCTGCGTGGACCGCTCAGCATCGGAGAGGGGTCAGGGAGCAGTCCTCACAAAACTTTCAACCCCTCTTTAATGTCTGCTTTCCTACAGAGTTTTCTGAACAACTTCATTGGGGTTTAGAACAATTCACAAACCCCACCATTTATGTGAGAATGGCAGGACCCTGCTATTGTGTTGTGGCTGAGACCCATTGTCTGATCGGTAATTTTGCTATTGCTACAGTTTGATCTGTAAAGGGATACTGATCTAGTACGGGATACTCTGAGAAACCTGACTGACAGTCTAAGCCGTGGAAAAGCTAAAAAAAAATCCCTGGCTCTGGTGCACAACGTGAAATCAAAAACACAAAACTGCAGTTGTGCAGTTACAAAAAAATTGCTTGTCCGCACTAAAACATGAGTAATTGCATGTAGCCAACCTAGTTGTGCATTCCACACAAGCCATGGAAAACAGTTATTTCCAGCAAAACTTCAGAACAGTGAGCAGCCTACTACTCCTGTTTCATGGGGATATTATCATACAAAAGTACCGAATAAGATTTTCAGAAAATTGGATGTCAAAAACTTCAGCAAACTAATGCTACATAAAAAGTCACAAAACATTTTTACTCCAAGAATTAGGAAAAAAAATAGTTTCAATACGTGCTGACTACTGAACTAGAGACTACATTTAACACTGTTTTAACTCTAATAACAACTAAAAATGCCACAATGTGCCAGAAAGTTATGAACCAGAAACGTGTCTCCACTGTGTCGTGACAGCCCTCATGGGACAATGTTTGAGCACACAAAAGGTGAATAGCTTTGAGAAAGGCCCCTATGAGTCAGACACAAATACACAACCATCTGAAATCAGGTTACTTCACTGATGATGGTTGCTACACATGTTTAACATTTAAGTCAAATTGTATTGTTGAATTATTTTTGAATCTCTTATTGTGTACAGAAGTGTTCTGGCAACTTGGCTTTAAAAGCAGCTCAAACTCATACTAACATTCCGCTTATTGTATTTTGTCAAATCCCTCCCGTAGGCTACTGTAATAATAAGAGGAATGTGCTCCATCTAAGCACGTCCAGACACCTTAGGATCTGTGCACCAAAAGATATCGACTGCTTTGTGAAACTTGTCTTTCACCGACTTCTAGCAGTTACACAGCAATACAGCATATAAAAAAACAAAGGAAAGAAAAACCATGCATTCACATAACATTTATTAATATCAGGCTTGGATACATGGAAGGCTCCAGGAAAGGATTTTATACTTTCAAGGATGACACCTCAGGCCCTAGGATAATTTTGACACTCACACTAAGTCAGCAACCCCTTCGCACTGCTGGAAAACAAGGTGATAGGTCGCCAACAAGATGAACAAGTGCCAAAATGTGTGAATTGTTCTTTCTGTTCGTTGTCCATAGGTGTATCGTAACACAAATTTGGTAAATAGCACATTTACAGTCGAAGCATGCATTTAATCTATGGACGCTGACATTCCAGAGGCCAAATGTTGGCCTTATCACCATTTTGATCTCAAGATTTAAACTGCCTCCTTCTTGGAAACTGCTGTAAAGATTGCTAAGAATTTCAGCAGATTTCATCAACACACAAATTGGCTTCAAACTGACGCATCACAAATTGGCACATCACAAGTTACTGCAATCGTTTTTATGCACACAATGCATCATCATCTGCTGGTGAAGTGTGCCTATAGCACAAACTGTTCTAGATTAAAAAGTGTGATTATCGATTATGTTAATATTTCCGAACAAGGCCAATACCACACATGGAGAAATGGGCTTCATCACAACTACACTGCCTGTGAGATCACCAGTTTATTCACAAAATTAAAACTACTTGTGACCTAGGAACTGCTTCACTGACTGAATTAATACATCAGCACTAATAGCAGGTTCAATTTTAACGCTCACTGGATAGAGAGATAGTTTTTATTCCCACACCAAGTCGTTACCTGTTTGTTAAAACATGTCCTATAAAGCAAACTGGTCCTATATAAAAGCTTCAATTATTTAAATTTAAATTTAGTAATTTTACATCTAGGGACAAGGTATTCGCAGGCTGGTGAAACAGGGTTTCTAAGCAAAGCCCATTTCTTCTGTTGCAGAAGCATAGCATATACCACAGACTTCTACTGCTAGAAGTCTATTTAGCCCTTAAAGTCCAAACATGATAGGGATCCACCTGAGGAAAATGTGATTTAAATACAGTTAAACACTGCTCCCATGTACTCCAAGATGCACACCTGACCTGCACTGCTCAGTTGCACCACTGTGATCAATATATCAACAATCTGAATACTGCTCTCATTGTAAATCATCAATTTGGGAAGGGCTCCCATGACAATTCTCAGCCATTTAGTATACTAGATCATTTTAGTTAGGAATGGGAAACTGCAGTCCTTGTGGGTTACTGGGTGTTAATATTGTCACATAAAAATTAACTCTAAACTATGTCATTGGACACATCATCTGCTTAAGTAGCTGAAATGAAATTGTCTTAAGAGATTAAGTCACATATACAGCCCTGCTGAATTATGGTACTCCAGAACCCCTGCTGGCCACCCCTGATCTGTAAGATGGAAGAGACTTCAGAGCTCAGAGATTCAAATGCAGGCAAAACCGCATGAAAGATCAGGGGCTTCACAAAAGTTCAAAACTGAGTCCAACAGAAAGACAAAGCAAATGTCTGACCCCATGCAACCAGTAGATGTTTGACATCAGTGTTTCTTGAAATGTGTCCCCTAAGGAGAGGAAACTACAAACAAGGATTTCACGACAGGCAGGACAAGCACAAAATCCTTGTGATGCTTGAGATGTGGAGGTTCCAAGGCCATGAAAAACGGGACATAAAGCAGAGGGCAGAAATGAGGAGTCCTGCTACCAGCTGCTTGCTTTTGACTGGAGAGTCTGGGTAGAGTAGCAGGCTGAAGAATGCTTTGATCAGCTCTTCCCTGTCTTTACTGCTCATTGCGGAGCTGGTGTCAGTCGACATCTCACAGCGTGGACCTCACAGCCTTTGCTTTCTGTCATCGGCACCGCAAATGCAAGAGTGAACTGACATTGGGTGAGTTCTGGAGAGGGCCCATTAATCTACAACACACCACAAGGCAGGATGTCAAAAATCTCAATCCCATAGAAAGAATAAACTGGACTCCCAGATTTGAAGGATACTGCTCAGAGCACTGTGTACTGGAACTGGAAACTGTGCTGCAGGATGACTGACAGTATCCCTCTGGCCATCTGTGAAAAGATACGGGACTTGACAAATACTGTTCTCTAAGTTCAAAGTTCATGTTTTTTTTGTAGTGAGGCAAGTGCCAAATACATCCGTTTAAAGTATTTTATTACTATGCATTTTACAGGCATATGTCGAAACCTATGATAAAAGGAGATGGATATTGATGTTGTTCTAAACAACTTAAAAACCAGTGCCATAAAACTAACCTTTTTTCCTTCGTTCTTGATATAAAGCTCTTCACGTTAACTTTAGTGGAATACTAATGCCACCTAGCGGCAAAATCACGAAATCAACAGCGAAAAATCGTCACCCTCATGCCCTGTGGCAGCCCCGAACTACCACAGCGTGACAAAGGGTCGTACTGCCGTACTGGAAATAGGAGTTACGACGAACTTTAAAAAAAAATACACATTTACAAAAACAGATGTAGGACCATCACAAAACCGGTGTTTTACAACTTCTGTTGTGTGTTGTAAACCATTATAAAGATTATTATTATTGTCTATAAGTACGATCAACATTTAGATTAATATACCTATAATGATTTAATTGACATCAATCTATGGCATTTTACGGTAGATACCGATTATTGCGTTTCTTCTGCATGGCTTTGAAGATGATACAAAATTATACAGTGATACACAACTGAATACTACACAGTCACGGAATCCGTGGCGGGTTTAGAACAGTTTGCAAGTGATACAAACAACTCGGAAGTGACAAATGTACCTCGACTTACTCATAGTTCACATGAGGAAAATCCTATACAATGCATGACAAAGTACAAATGCAAAACTTGACAACTGGGTGGTACAAAATCCCACCTTCGAAGCAAGTACGTGGGCCATTTCAATTTCAGATTTTAGGTATTTAATTCATTACAAGACCTTAACTTTGACTTAAAACGTTGCACTATCAACACAACATCTGCTTCGTCCTCTGCTCCATTCCCTGAGGCTGGCCATATCAACATGTTTGCAAGACGGGATTTTTAAATAATGATTGAGACATACAGGAATACTTTACATTTCTGATTGAGGACCTTAGAAATGATCCAGTATATCAGCAATCCGTTTGCTTTACTGTTTTCATAATAATAACACAAATAAGTATCATGCAATGGAGTACTTTCTTTATTGCACTTCTAAACGTATTCTATTAAACTTTTTATTGTAAATTAAAACATATCCTGAGACAAGTACTTGGACTTTTCCTCAAACTATGTAAGAAAATGAATGTACGGATAGCTCTGTTGGACATAAAGCCTGCGATACAACCAATGGAAACACTCTATCTGGAGCTGTAGTTATGCATTTTCGTCTTCGCCTTTTCGTCGCTATGGTTACGGATTTATACAACATGGTGGCGTGAATAGAGGACTGAAGCACAAAAAGACTGCAATAAAAGAAATAAGAAATAAGTGTGCAATGTTCAAAAGTAAGGTATGCGAACATTTATTTTCAGTATTTTCCCTTTGTGTGTTTTATCTCCCGTATATTATACACGGAGTTAAGGGCAGTTTAAATATCACTATTGTTTCTCCAATGGGCTAACGACATGTAGTGTATGAAGTGTTAGCTTAGCATCTACAGTACTTCAGTTGTGCACTAAATTGAGAATTGTATCTTTTGAAGTATTGATCTTGGTACGATTTGCTTCGTATATATATTGTAAAGAGAATACCGAGAAGCAAATAATCTTTATCATTATTTACCCTAGACCTCAGGAAATAAAGGTCCTTACAGCTATCAGAAGAGAAGAGAGGGGTAAGTAACTTTAAAACTCTGTACAGGTCAGCCAACAACACAAACTCATCTGAGAGTGGGAAAGGATTGAGCTCTGATATGTTTGCAGCAGTAGGAGAGTGTACAAATTAAGACATCTTTCAGAAAAAACACACACCCAATTTTAGGTGTCTATTCATGGTTACATTAGTGAATTGTAGTGAAATCACTGTTACAACAGAGGATGTATTTTAAACATTTATAACATAACCTTATATTTATTAGTATTTATCATTTTCTTAAATGACTGTTTCTCATATTAACCATGGCATTTTGGAATAAAAAAATACTTTGTTTAAAAATAATTATTTGATTCAAAATAGTAATTAACACTACTACTACTACTACACTACTACTAACACTAATCAACACTACAGGGAATTAGTAACTGCTGCTAATGGTACTGTATTTTCACCAAATTTTAATGTGTACAATTTTGAGCAATTTAAAAAATCTGAACAGTTTAAAGAGTCAATGTTAATGAATAAGCACTTTGAGTAAGCACCATTTTTGTAAACTGTATGTTTTTCCTTTTCTAAGGAAGTAACCCAAATTGAAGCAGAGATATTACAATAAGATATTACAATAAATATCAACATGTTAAATACAGTAAGTCACTTTAAATAAAACAAATAGCAATATGAGCTCAATCAATGTAAGAATTAAAGGATCATATCAATAATGTTATCAAAACATTTTTAAAAAAGGGTTGGCAAAAAAATGTTCTGATTACACTAATTGTATTATAATTGTATAATAGTATCCCTCAAAAAATTAAAATTAAATTAAAAATGCTTTTCTTGTACTCGGAATGCAAGTACGTAAAAATGCCTTAAGGGGAATTCTCTGTCCTCAGGGAAACTCGAAACTGTGTGCGATACAAGTGTGCCCTGACCAACACCATTCTCGATGTTCTTCGGCAGAGGCCAGGCTGGGTGGACGTGAAGGAGTGAGTGTGATGCTATTCGGATGCACTGTCAGCAGGCCCTACGAGAGGGCGGGCCAGCAGGACCATTTGGCCCAGGCCTCACATCACACGGGGGCCACACTTGAACCCTCAGGCTGTGTTTCTCGACTTGCGTCGAATTTGAAACTTTTACCATATACCATGATTCTCGACTCAAGTCCATGGCAGTGGAAAACAATTTTGCCCTTTCAGTGCTGAATCTACCCTTCTTTGGGAGTTTAAAAATGGCTGCCTTAATCTTCCCATCATGCCATTCTGTACATTAAAATATTTTTTACCCCCCTGCCCAAACAATGAGGGGGGCCTCACAATGTGAAATGGTCCGGGCCTCATCTGAGCTCTCAGGGGGCCTGACTGGCAAAACATGGCAAAACTATTTTTTTCTCTTCTCTGTCTTGGCGAATACTCGGCAAGCCTGATGATGAATGTGTGTGTTGTCGATGGCAGTGATGGAGAGTGGGATTTTTACTGGTGTGATGTCGGGTGGCTCAGGGAGAACTTTGACCACATCTACATGGAAGAACATGTACGGATATGTCACTTTCGTAACCACTATGAGGTAAGTGACGGCAAGCTAATGCTAACACAGTAGCGATAGCTATCCCATGTGTACTGCAGATGTCACCAGAGGTCAATGAAAATTATTATCAATATTCAATATTTGTATATTATCTATATATATTTCTTTCCATTTGAATCCAGGAAGACTATAATAAAAAAAATATGCACATTTGTGTCCTGCCTGAAGTAGAGATTATGCACAGTAGTCATGTTAAAGGTACAGAAAATTTAAGAAGGTAACCCTTCCCTTCAAAACTACTATTTTCTGTATGAATGAGACAATTCTTTCATATTAAGAAATTATCAACGCTAATCACATTCCCACTTTTTTTTGTTTTTAATGACTAATTACGACACTAGCAACGTGAAGGTAACACTTCAGTGAATAAAACTTTGGAGTATAAAGTGTTATCCCATAGAGAAAATGAAATTTTATTTAAAATATTATTTTATTAAAATACATTTTTATTAATACCGTATATATTTGCTTCTGTGTATTAGGGTAATAATACTGGGATTATTGGAGCCTAGTGGAGCCTTCGTCAGGTGTCTGAAGAAGATATATATAGTATATACTGTATTTCTTTGGTATATTTTATACATTTATATGTACAGATACTGTATACAGCTCTAAAGACTCAAACTCAAAATTCCTGAGAAACACAAGTCGTACATGAACAGAAAATGGGCTGGTTGAAGCTAATATTTTGTTCTATTGTCATTTTGCTTTTTCTTGTGAATCTATTTTATTAGATACTCCAGTGTTTTTGCACCTGCTTATACTGTACATTTTGTTACAGGAAAAAATTTACTTGAATACTACCCTCTAGTGGTAAAAACACAGCCTTTCATAGTTAAAATTTGTTTCTTGGGCAACTTTTTTAAATAGATACAGTATGTATTCCTGCTTACAAATTTAATGCAAAACTAGAAACATTTTGGTTCTGGCTTATCAGTCTGTATGGCCATAAAAAGACATTTCTTACAAAAAAATCATTCTAATATTCTAATAATATTCATCCGATATTTCATTACTTATGACTTATACAATTTAATTGGACATTGGTGATTGCTACTAAAGACACAAATAATTATATATTATTTCTAAAAAACATCCACTTTATAACAGCTTTATTATCACACTTCTTTAGTCTACTTTTCCATAATTGTGCTTTCTTGTGGCTCCCTATAACTTAACCAGTGTGGAAAAGTGTTTCATTGGAATTATAATGGTACCGTGCATAGCGCATTAAGTAGAAATTATATCTGTTGCCTCTTTTTCTACAACTTGTTCTTAGCCTTTCATTCGCACTTCAAAGTGTCTCACTAATGTGCTCGGAGTTGTTTGATTGTACTGAAAAACTGAAGCCCTGCTGCAGTTTAACCTGTCGGTTTTTCTGAGCTGAGCTTGATTATTGTGATTTTGTTCAACACTGCAATGGTTTCTCCAGTTCATCACATAGGTGGACGTGATGAACTGAAGACCTTTCGAAGACCAATTTTCTGCAGATTTGTAGAACTGTTATAACTATAATTCTCAGAATTGTACTGCTTCTCAGAATAGTACGTACTGCATATATAGCACTGTCAAACCATAAACTACAGTAACAGAAGATGACAAATAATTCAGGTCAATGAGCTGGTTTTAAGTTCTGAAAATCACACATGCGTATGCCATACACGATTCACGAAAAGTAACTCACTGAATACAAATATCCTGTATTGTTAGGAGTATATTCACTTGGAGTTCTCTTTTTATATATTCCTCAGAAACAGTCTGAAAGTAAGAAAATGTTCTAAAACAATAATCCATTACTGGTTCCTTCAGTTACAAATACTGAAGTCCTTATTCCAGAGTTCTCCATCATTACAGACAAATCAAGCATACATTAAAAACTGCAATGACTAATTCTTGATGTGAATTTCATTGGGAGTTCTAAATCTGAGTGGCAGCGTCTGCAAGAAAGTTGAGATGAAGTGGTCTTATGAAGGGTACCTCAACATGATACAACAAAATTAAAGTTCAAGAGAAGTTATTTTATTATTTGTAGATAACCTTTTGTTACATTAATATTCCAAACCAGCCACTGTATTTGATGTAGAAAATGCCAAGGTT
This sequence comes from Atractosteus spatula, assembly GCF_055471065.1. Taxonomy (NCBI): domain Eukaryota; kingdom Metazoa; phylum Chordata; class Actinopteri; order Semionotiformes; family Lepisosteidae; genus Atractosteus; species Atractosteus spatula. The sequence continues at coordinate 8,910,013 of NC_142724.1, forward strand.
TTACAAAACTGTGCATGGCATTGCATGTGGTATAGCATTTGATTTCAAATACGCTGGGGGGGGGACAAAATTATTGCAACTGTTGAAAAATATAAAACCGCCTACTTTGGGTAGTCTTTTAAATTTTAAGCTCTGGAATGTGAATAGACCCCTGGCGTGTCTCTGGAGGGATCTGTATCTGCTGTGGGATTTTACCAGCTGTTCTTCTTACCGGTGTGGCAGCTGACCCGTAAGAACCTGATGGTGAAGAACCTGAAGAGGTACCGCAAGACGCTGGAGCGAGAGGCTGGCAGGCTGGAGGCGGCCAAGTGTGACTTCTTCCCTCGCACCTTCGAGCTGCCCAGCGAGTACCACCTCTTCGTTGAGGAGTTCAAGCGAAGCCCGGGCAGCACATGGATCATGAAACCAGTGAGACTGGGGCTGAGACTCATGACAGCCATTCACAGTATCTTCCCAGATCAAGCCATATATATATATACGTGGCTTGTTAAACCAGTCACATTCAGTTACCAAGTGATATAAATTCACAGTGAACTAATAGTCAGGACTAAATAGGCTAGCTGGTTTATTTCTTCAGGGAATACTGTAGTCAATTTTGGAGTACTGCAGTGGGTAGATGCTAGTTCATAAATACTGGCTTTACCGTTGCTGTATGTACCTTTATTGTGAAGTCAAAAATCCTTGCATATCACTATGATGCTCAAAGAGGGAACAAAGAGTATGGAGGAGTGAGGAAAAGCTATTATACATGTTAACTAGCAGTAAAGCAAAGTGCTATAGATGCTGGGACGAGCCCATGACTAGATAATAGTGTATAAGGATGCACTTGAATTTGTCTAATCATTGTGCTCTACACATTGCAGGTTGCCAGGTCACAGGGAAAAGGGATCTTTCTGTTCCGCAAACTCAAGGATATTATGGACTGGAAGAAGGTATTCCTAATCTGCTGTATACAGAATTAATTAATCAATTTTTTTCTGTTTTTTTTTTTACTCACAATAATAATTAAATGATAAACTAATAATGAGGACAGTTAGATGTTAGCATAAGCCCTTTACAACACAGGGCATGTTTAGGCACTACGTGATGTTTTAAACTACACAGTCCCCAAAATAGCATGATAAGATGAACCTCATCCAGCTAATGTTATTGATGTACAAATTGTATGCACTGTACCTAAACACTTTTCATATGAAAGCTGTGACAAAGAGAAGCATTTACATTACAACATCCATTATCACCCACCTGCCTATTGCTTTTACACTCCACTCCAGGGAACACAGCTGAAACTGAATACTGCAGCCTGCTACTCTTTTTGCAGGATGGTAACCGGTCAGAGGAACAGAAGGACGAAGCACAGGTGGAGAACTATGTGGCCCAGCGGTACATCGAAAATCCCTACCTCATCAGTGGTGAGGCCAGCATTGTCAGGGTTACATTTGTGTAGATTTAATAAATGATTGTTTATTATACATGTGTCAAATTAAAAATGTAGATATATGTTCTTTAACGAATCAGACTTAGCATTAATTTTGTATTTTAGCTTTATTTATAGGGATGTTGTTGAAGTGATACTTATGTGAATGTCACCTCAAATCAGTTGCATTGTGTGGTAGCTTACTATTTTGCAATCACACCTAGGTTTAAACATTATTTTACTTAATCTGTTTCAATATAAAGAGACTAGATCTGGAATATTATAACTTGAATCTTCAAGTTTGCTTTATTTTTGTCATTTACAGGTAGGAAGTTTGACTTAAGAGTTTATGTGCTGGTAACATCAGTAAGTATGTCCTGTGATAATCACGATATCTACCAATTGCTGAACTAAGACTTGCCTACTGCCTGTTCTTTTGGCGATATATATTAATTTAACAGTAGTTTGTCCCTGTTCTGCAATAATACCTTTCCTTAGTGATGGATCTTATCTGTATTTCTAGGAGCACTGTGCATACTCAACAATCATCGTTCTTTGCCTCTCCTGAAAGTTTCATTATCTTTCTAAGCTGGCGTATGATGCAAGATCATCCATGGTGTCTCTATATTGCTAAAAGGCCTTTTAAACACCAGAACACTGGGGTTAATCATTTCAAAGGTCTGAAAGAGTATTTCTGTTTCTCTTTCAGTACGTCCCTCTAAAGGCCTGGCTCTACCGAGATGGCTTTGCTCGCTTCTCCAACACTCGCTTCTCTCTCAACAGTATCGATGATCAGTGTATCCTTTCTATTAGTCACGGCATAGGACAACGCAATTAATTCTATCTGTGCCAAAAAATTGAATCCACTACTGTCGCTAGACTGCAAGGTTGAGATTACAAAGCTTTTACATTTACATACACACCAGCAAAGATACTGCATTTCAGTTGCTTAAATTCTAACAGGACGTCCAGTTTTCTTTTATATCCTGCTCTCTACTCCTCAATGATATCCTTTCCTCACCTTAACCCTATGCAGATGTCCATCTCACAAACGTTGCAGTACAGAAAACAGCTCCGGATTATGATCCTGAAAAGGTAAATACAGATTACCCACTATGGGCAAACGCAGTTTCAGCCTTCAGCCTTTCACCTGCAATTCTATATGTAAAGACCCAAATGGAAAATATTGAGTTACAGTACGTATTATATAATATTCACCTCTTGCCAATACCTCATTCCAGTGATTCAGTTAGGTGCGTCCAGTCTGTTTTAAGAATTTGGTTGGCTCGGTGTTTGAGCAGCGCTACCCTGAAGCTGGTTGGAGTTAATATGAGTTAGTGCACACAGATTCAGAGCAAGCTATGACTGCATACTGTATGCTGAAAGCACTGCAGTCAAAGTAAAAAAAATATGCCGTTGTTGAAATGGGTGGGGGAAACTCAAGAGAGAAAAAAAGAAGTTCAAGCAGGTAGCTGCGTCAGCATGCCAAGGCTGCAAAGGAACAAGTAAAGGTTTATTCCACACTGACAAGAGAAGAAAAGAAACACATTTCAGCTGTGGAGCCTTCTTTGGGCGTATTAATGGCTTTGCCAATTGCAGCTGTGTGCCAAGCTGACACTTTACCTCTCCTCCCCCTCTGCAGGGCTGCAAGTGGCAGATGCAGCAGCTGCGGCGCTACCTGACTGCCCGCCACGGCTCGGAGACAGTCGAGGCGCTGTTCAGGGACATCGACACCATCTTCGTGCGCAGTCTGCAGAGCGTGCAGAAGGTCATCATCAACGACAAGCACTGCTTCGAGCTGTATGGCTACGACATTTTGCTGGACCACAATCTTAAGCCGTAAGACCAGTTTCTTCATCACCTACAGACGTACTGTGGCTGTTATTTATTATAAAGACAGGGAGCAGGACACTCATTTAAAGCTGCTGGATTTAAGTCTTAAGTTTAAGTTTTTGTTTAGGGCCCAATACCACTCCGGTTTGTGTGATGGTTTTCTTATTCCAATGGTCCAGTTAGCAGTGTCCAGTCTGTTTTATGATTTGGTTGGCTCCGTATTTGAACAGTGCTATCCTTAAGCTAGTTGGAGTTAATTCGAGTTAGTGCACAGATGCAATCCAGAGTACTCAGTAGTTCCCCTCAGTACTGAGTAGTTCCCCTTTAAAAAAACTGAGTATTTTATGGGAACGAACTGCAAAAAGTACCTTGCTTAAGAATGCAAGCCCTACAGTACTTGCAATCATCCAGTTGCAAGTCCATGCAACACACTAACACCATTTAAATTGGGATAATGTCTTCACTGGTTTCCTACCCAGGTGGCTGATAGAAGTGAACGCCTCTCCATCCCTCACAGCCAGCAGTCAGGAGGACTATGACATGAAATGTCATCTCCTGAAAGACACGCTGCATGTTGTAGACATGGAGGGCAGGTGGGTCTGTGCTGTCTCTTTTAAAACCTGGTAACTCCACTTTTAGCCTGAGGCCAGGATATACATAAACATGTTGTACAAGTTGAAAAAAAACAACTGCCCATAAACAAGTGGACATTTTAGCAAGACCAAAAATGAATTGAATCACTGTATCATGGAAAACTTACGTCTTACTTACGTAAATACGTCTTGTGGCTAAATGTGTGGACCTTGAATACATTTACAGTATGTTTTCTGAAAATAGTTCCTGTATATATACCCCTCTCAACAATAAAGGATATAATCATTTAGACAAAGAAAACCCTCTACAGAAGAATATAGAATTTATATGTATTTATATTGCAGTTTTGATGCTAGAAGTGTTCTGTTCATTGAAAAACGCATATCCAGAGATGCAAGCTTCCATCAAGGATTGCAGAATCTTTTCTTAGCACCATTCGTTAATGGCAGATTGTCTGCTTACGTAACCCTGACATTATTTAGGTAATTAAATTGTTATTTATCTATAGAGGCTTCCTATGCTGTGATGGACAGTTTAAAAAAAAACATGAAATGAAAAGTGCTCCATTCCTGTGCCCCTCTGCTCTCAGGCTCAGTGGGAAGGAGAAGCGGGTCGGAGGCTTTGACCTCATGTGGAATGACGGTCCTGTATACAGAGAGGATGTCAACCTGGAGGCCCTGGGCAGCTCCTGCTTCTCTGCCAATACTCACTTAGGTACGACCGGTATAACTGAACTGCACTTCTTAGCTTAGCTTAAAATGTAACATTTTTGTTATGGTTATGGTAAAATACATATTTGTATTAAGCACTACAACTGGGCTCTTTCTCACTTCGAATAAAATTAGAACAGCGGTTCAGAAGCTGTTTTGGACATGATGCTTCCCTTTATGCACTGCGAAGTCATGGAACAAGATTTTTTAACCATATTTTGGGTTCCTGTTCCTCGCCTCTCATGTTTATCCTGGCTGGTGCATCTCTATCTCCATCTTTCTGGGGCAGCAGGCTGTGTCAATGACAGGAAGCAGCAGCTCCGGAAGCTCCTGAAACCTCTCCCAGGACAGAAGACAATATGAGAGATCACAGACCAGCTACACACAGACCTGCACAGATCCCCGGAACTTCCTCACACCTGACAGAACATCTGGGCTGAAAAAATCAAATCAGTCTACATCCCCGTGATCTACATGTATTTTAGTAGGGGAATGTAAAGTGTGAAGCAAGTATACAGTATTTCCTTCTTAAGACATTATTGATCTCCAGTGAAATACTATTTGTTCCTGCCCTTTTATTTGATCTGTGGTTAGCTATTTATAAACATTTTTAGTATTTGTCACTTCAACCCACAGTGTAAATGGTGTAAACAGTTGTTAAGTAATTTCATAAATAAACATTTTTAATTTTTCTTTTACATGAAAATAAACTTTATTTGTAAACTCACTTCTTGAAATACCCATAGTCACATGTTGTAGCATATCAAAGTTAAAGTGACACTCCTTTTATTTTCGCTATGGATGGACCTAAGACTAACATTCACAGGCACCTAGGATTTAGATCACGTCATCTTACAAAATGTGAAAGATATTTCACCCACCACTCAGAGTGAATCCAGCTGTGAAAGCCCAGTGCTGTCAACTTTGCAACAAAACTGTTACTTTTCAGTCCAAGCCAGGCAACAGCCTTCTTCTGTAAATATATAGTTTAATATGACAGCAAACCCTGGACAGAAAGCTCACTTTTCCAGGACCCTGCCTATAGCTCTCAGCTCCTCCTTGGATAAGGGAGAGAGGTTGTATCCAGTTAACTCTGGCTTTCCTAACAAAAAAGCAAGGACAAAATAAGAGAAAGTCAGAAATGCACAAATCTTGCATAAATAAAACATAAAATAATGTCACCATGGGCTACATCATTGTGTTTTATTCTAAAACATAATAGGATCTTCTCTCAACTCATATCTAATGCCCAGCTAAAAAAAATCACTACTCAAGGGAAACAAAGCAATTAAAAGAATAAGCAGCACAAATGGGATTTCATACTTTTTTACAGCATTAGAAAAAAAATCTTTTCTATTAGTCTTTGCTTAAAATGGGTCTTAAACTCAATTTATGTGGGAATTAATGCCCTCCAATATGAAAGCTCTGACATTGCTTGTGTAAATACTGTTGATGCATAATCATACTACCGCCAACCAGGCTCTGAGGTGTTACATAGTTAAATGTACTTCTAATGTAGTGCATGGTTTGAATTATCAACTATAAACGACTAAGAAAAGTTCCAAATGTATAACTACCGAAGTTGGAACAAAACTCAAATGTCACTAGTTGCTCCAGGACGTGAAGACCTCGGACTCTTCAGCACAAGAACCACATGAGTTTATAAACCAGTCAAACTCTACTTCACATTATATTAAAATGCATCCATCTTTTTTTTTAATACTGGATCAAATATTAATAAAACCATTACATTAAAAAGACGCATAGCATTAATGAACATCTTACCTTGTAATTCATTGAGGCGATTTACTCTTGCCTTCAAACGTTTTCTGAGTTCAGTTATTTCTTTTTCAAGCTGCTCCTGGTCTAAAAAGAAGAAAAATATAAAATACAAAGAAATCTGAAAAAGATACAGGAGTTTGTAAAGAAGCAATGTATTTTGAAATAAGGCGGTCTAATAAGCTTTACAGCATTGAGTTGGCATTTCAGATTCTGGGATTTAAAATAAAAACACTTGTTTCTCACCTTTTTGAATCATCTCCTGGGTCCTTGCTCTAGGTAACTTTATGAACATGTTCCCGAAACAAACTTTCACTTTATCTGTAACAACACGAGTTATTTTAGAATAACTTTAATGAAACAATTGGAATTCGGCTTCAGAAATCAAATGTACAGTACAGTACCTGCTTGCTCTCGGTCTCTGTGTAGGGCAGCGAGTGCCTCTCTATTCCTATTTCGTTTGATGTCAAGATCCACAATCTGCCAAATAAAAGAACAATATTACATCTAATATGTAATGTTACATATTACACAGGGTGTCTATATAGTAACAAATACTGCATAGCTACTGTATTTTCCCGATACCTTTTCCTTTCAATAACATATATTTTGATGTTCCCACTGAACAGGAAAATATACGAGTAATGAATTGGTAATTCGGATATCATGTAATTATTCTTTTTTACTTTTTAAAAAATTTCTAACTATATACGAAAATATTTCTAAAAAAAGGAACGCATGCTTGTTAAAACAAAGCGGTCATAGCGACACAATTAAAACTGCATGTGATCACTAAATAAAAATTAACTACATGCACATTGCTTATTATTTCACCTGTTGTTTATCAGCTAAAACATCCTCTGCCGCCTCTTCTACTTCAGTCAAATACTGTAAAATCCTCTGAGTTTCATCCATGTTGCCATAATATTCCGGAAGTGATTGCTGTCACCCGGAAGTTTGATCGTTGCTAGCTTCCCACAGCTCTTTTTTCAGTAGCGCTTTTAACTTGTTTTTTAATGCTACTCGTATCAAATTGTTCCGATTTAAACACAGGGAAGTTTGACTTGTATATGATGATCGATGTTCCACTAACTACAAGATTTCACTTAAGAAAACGGAAGGAGGGGAAAATGTTAAAATTACATAACTCACAAATGAGAATAAAATGCTGATGAGAAATGAGTTAATTGGTTCTGCAAATGACACTAAACAAGCGTGGGTAAAGGAATACAATGATACCAACAGTATGTAAACTCTAAATAGGACCGCACTTCAAGCAATCAAATCTGCCTAGATTTTATATGTACAGTTAACTAAATATTCCATATATTAAAATATTTTATAATTCAAAGATGAGGGTGTAAAGACACTGGATTTTTCACAACTTCGATTTGTTCATCTTTATGTTGTTTCATTGTCAGTGAATTCCTTAAGAAAGCACTCTTTAATCAGTGTCAATTCCTTATTTATAAGAAAGCACAATAATTTTAGATTAAATGAATTTCCAAAACTCACACTGGGGCACCAGAGTGATCAATATTACAGTAGGATGACAGAGTCTAATACCAGACAGTCTTTGTGACCCTTACAGAGGTGTCTGCTCAGGTAAACAACTTTACAGACAGCATTCAAACAACATTAGTACAACATAATTCACACAGCTTCTTGAGAACACTGTGCCCTAAGCCAAGGAAGATAGCTATCCTGTCACAGGGGATTATGTGTTTAGACACTGAACAGAACCGAACAGTAATTATGAAATTTAAGTTGTAAAATTGTGAAAACAATCTCTGAAAGTTACCTTGTATTGCCACTTGTTTTTGCAAAGTTGAAACAAACCAGGAAGCAGTACAAATTATGCATTTCCTACACAACATCTACCTGTTCAGTCTCGCCCAGATATTTGGCACACAACTCCACAGCACTTAATACAATCAAACTCACATTTGTTTTCAATTTGATGCCATGCCCCCAAAATAAAAAAAACAATGAAACACTTCCAATGTTCTGCATTTTAATAATAATCTTTAAAAATATCAGGACTGATCTTTTCCAAAGCAGTGCAACACAAGTTAGGAAACAGAAATATTTATTTTTCATGCTTTTCAAACTGCTGCATCTCATATGACCAAAGGGAAATACATCATTTGGAAATATTATGCAATACAATCAACGTACGTTTGAGGTAAAACACAGATTTGATATTTCTGTTCATCCCTGATTCATCTGTTCATATAGTACCTGAACAAATGCATGTCTACAAATATAAGTTCTTGTACTAACTGTATTAACTGTTATCGTAATGTATTGCATACCTTACAATTGTATAAATTAGTACACTATTCCATGCTTTTTATTGTGGACTTTTCAAATGAACGAAAAAACATTTTCAGTGCAAAATAAAATTTCTGTGTTCCAATAAAAACAGACATGTTGACCATAAATGCAAATAAATGTACAGCCTTTCTTTCCTATATGAATCAAAGTACATACATTTTTCACAATATTTTCGAGTATTGCATTGAAATGTTGTATTAACTATCTTCCTGATTTCTTTGTATCAATAAAACATTTGATAATAGCTTAAGTGCATTTTTTATAACTGATATGAGTAACTGCCCTGTGTATTTTATAAACAGAACATCAACGTTACTAATACATGAATAGGGTATCCTTCTATTCTATCATTATTTTTTAATTAATACATTAAATAAAAAAGAGTATATACCATTTTGCTTAATATGACTGTCTAGAAATACTGTACTTCCAAAACATCTTTCACAAAACAAAAAATATATTTCATATAATTCTACAAAAACTAAATCTGGTAAACACTCAACAGAAAGGAAAGAGTCAGCTTTTCAGTAGTATACAATTAAAAATATATGGATTGGATTAATGAATAAACAAAAATATATATTTTTTTAAGCATATCAAACCACAAACATCAATGCCTATTTCCTTTCAACAAAAAGATCACACTCACTTCAAAAGTACTTGATCTGACCTCATGAAAAGACAGCAAATACAATGATCAAGAGAAGTAGTGGACTGAATTGAATACAACACTGCATAACGTCACTAGGTTAAAAAAAAAATAACATAAATATCAAATTGTAAATGGATACATTGCTACAATAAGAATTAATTGTAAAAATAATACAAACACCAAGACTGAGCAAGACTTAGTCCAATATAAGTCTGCTATTGATAAATACTGCAAAAACCTAATCTTGCCTTCCCTAGTGATCAGCAGACATTTTTCTTACAACCTTTTAGATTTCAGAACAAAGCAAATCAGCTTCCATTTTTAGCTTATTCTTTGACAATTTCCCTTCTTTAGAATCTTATCACTTCATGCAAGATGTGTATAGTAATTCTTCCTACAAATGTCTCATTAACAAATGTAAAATACAACACTTTTGCTTACATTCTGCGCTGGTTTACTAATGTTATCAATGGCAAGATATTGCAAACAGGTGCAGTACTGCATTGCACGTCATAAGACCTAAATCAATAATACTGTCTTCAAATTAGGGACAGGAAGGTGTGCTGTACAGGTGGGTGCAGTTACTTGGTCATGAACTGAACATGTTTTACTCTTCCATTAGACCTGGCAGCAGATGGGCCTTTGGAGACAGGAGAAGGGTTTTTTTCTGTCAAGACGGAATCTTGCTTCGTCTCTTGACTCAAAACCCCTGTCAGGACCCGCTGCCTCTCATTCCCACCCCTCCTCAGCGGGCTGACCTCACGCAGGCTCCGGATGGAGGCGCCCCTCTCCACCAGCGAATTCTTACCCCCCACGGGGCTTTTCTGACTGCTGCTCCGGGCTGCAGACGGGGCGCAGCCTCCCCTGGGTGCAGCCAGGGGCTTGATGCAGGAAGCCGGGGCTGGCAGCGGATTGCGGATGTTACCGGCTGCCTGCATGCGCTTCAGGTGGCCGGCTCCAGGAGAGGGGCTCTCAGGCTTTTGGCCCTGAGCCCCTGGTCGGGGGTCTGAGGAGGCCACCCGGCTCTCGCTGCTGCTCCTCCTCTGGGCCCCGCAGGCTCCACCTCGCCGCTCCAGCAAGGGGCTGAGCCGGGAGTGCCGCTGGTAGGCGTAGGCGCGGCAGGCGCCGTTACAGAAAGGGTAGTGGACCCGGCAGTGAGGACAGGCCGGCCGGGAGAGCTGCGGGGCCGAGGGGTTCCCCAGGCAGGACAGGAAGGCCAAGGGGAAGGCACGCTGGCACTGGCGGAGGCTCTTGGGAGAGCTGAGGTGCGCAGGAGGGGCTGTGTGAGGCCGGGGGCGGGCGGCAGACACGAGGGAGGGGGACTTGCTACCTTCCGCCTGCACGGTTTGGATCTGCAGCCACTCCAGCTGCAGCAGCCTCTCCAGGTACCTCTCCAGCTGCCCCACGGGCTTCGGGCGAGGGGCCCCCTTCCCCTCCGTGTTGAGAAACAGCGCCAGCTGGCGCAGGCTCCAGGAACTGAAGGGAGGAGGCAGGAAGTCTGGGTAGCTGTAACCAGGGGAGCCCCCTCCTCGGGCACCGGGGAAGTGGGGGTGCAGGTCACTGGGATCGACAACCTCGGCCCGAAGGTGGAGCTGCGGGGGGGTGCAGGGGGAAGGAAGCACTGGGAGCCTCTCGGAGTCGGAGAGATCGCTGGCGTTGTCGCCGTCATCTTCCTCTCCCGCGTACAGCTTTAGCGTCTCCAGGCTGGGGGGCTGGCCTGTGACCAGCTCGGGACACCGCTTCTCCTGATGGGGCACGAGGGGCAGAGACAGCGGGGGCCTGCTCTTCCCCGAACCCGAGGAGCCTCCATCGGTCTCACTCCCACTGCGGGACACCGGCAGGACCTTCTCCCTCCAGCTCCCTTCTGCCAGCGGGGAGAGTGATGGCTTCCCGTCTTCTTTCCCTGATATCCTGAAAAAACAACATGTCCTCAGACCTACCATCTAACAGGTAGCACCCCCATTCGCACATGACAGGCAACATGGTAACAAATACCAAAGGCTCTGAAAGTATCACTAAGCTCTACAAGGTTTCGAAATATTTTTTGTTCATTTTAAATTAACATGGAATGTTTATCACCTACAAAGCCTTGGTGTGCTCTTCAGACTCTTACAGGGAAACTGCAGCAGTCCCAGTGTCTCAGACCTCGGTAACATCATAAATTAATTGGCGGTACAGAATTTTTTTTACAGATTTTGAATTGAGAATACTTTGTGAAAGTATTGTAGAGTCGCCATTGTTGTTACAAAATGCTAGTCTTGCCATGGGCGAGAGGGAGGGTCAGTGTGAACTGTGATGTGATGCGGCCCTTCCTGCTCACTAGTCACTGTAATGACTAATGTAATACGATGTACGAGCGAATAAGTACAGGTTGTGCAGCACACATTTCACTTCAGAACATGCTCTGCATTCAGAGTTAAGAGTATTTGTCGGCAAAACCGTCTTGAGGCAGAGAGCAATATTTCTATTGGATTAAAAGAGGTATATTCACACAAGCCTGCTTCTTTAACATGTGATATGGTTGCTTCACGTACTCTAACCGAACGTTTTATTGCCTCGGTCTGAATCACTGACAATGTCATGGCTATGTTATAAGGTTGAATTTTAGGATTTAGAACGGACGCTCACCGGGCTGCATCTGAAGAAGGAGACAGAGTTGTACTCTCAGTTACGGAGAGACTTCCAGATTTGGTTTTGCACCCTTTTCGCTGAGATCCCTAGAAAAAAAAACAAGTCATTTCTTCCATTCTGACAATGATCACAAATAAAAGCTTTTTTTTTGTCTGCGCTGCCTGATTGTGCAACCCATGATCTAAGATAAAAAACATAAATTTTCAGACATTTAGATCCAAACTAATGTTCATGTGTGTACAAAGGAGTTTCAAATAGGAGGCATGTATTAGCATACAAAAAAAAGAAAGGTTACAAATGAGAAGAAGCCATCAGGTCCATATTTGCCTCCGATACTTTTTTGGATACTTTGTTTTATATCCTGTCGGCCTTATAAAAGACCGAACTGCCCCAAAACAACCAACTACCCAGAATTACAAGTTCAAGCACCTGACAGATACGCCACTGCCTTATTACAGAAGTGAGATGCTTTGTCTGAAGAATATCGAGTGTTGCAGCTTTAAAATGCCCTCTAACATTAAAACCACACGTCACCTTGGGGGCAGTTTCCTGTCCAGGAGGAATACAATGTGCCCCTGACTTACTCGCTCTGTGGCCGGGGGAAGTTCCTTGCCCTGGCGTGGAGATCCGTGCTTGGGCTGTGCACCGGACTTCTTCTGGGCTCTGAGGCTCAGAATGGCCTTCCCTTTCTTGGAGCTGTCAAACAAACAAGACCAGATTTGGGTTTTGGGGTACAAAGGCACAAGTGCTACATCAACAAAACTCTGGTAAAACAGTGAGCTTGCCTGAGTTTGAAAGTGAGGAAATTAGTCATTGGTGATGATAAAAAAAAGGGAACTGAGCTCCTTCCGCTGCAAATAACAGTGCATTTCGGAACTGACCTGGTCACTTGTCCAATATTTCCGGACGCTTTAGTCCTTATTCTGTCTTTGGAAGATCCCTTCTTGAGGGCGGTTGTGCCTGGTCGTTCTTGCAAGACGGGGCTCATCGCTGACCCAGGACTGCGTCAGTACCATACAGTCACAATTCACCAGAGGACTAGTGATGGGCTTCGCCATAGAAGCTCGCTTATAGTCCCAGGCAAACATAATCCAGGCCCTATGCTACGAAAGAAATTAAGCATGGTTTTTGATGATGGGGTATGCGCTGTAAGAAAACGCGATATATTATAAATTGCGGCAGTGTTTACCCTATAAAGCGTGCAACTGGGTCAGTTTGTTTTTCTCCACGCTATAATTCAGTGTCAGCCTAAATCCAATTTCAAATCAGATCTAATCGTTCCGAAATTAGCTTTCCAACGGCTCCTCCACATTCAACTGTTTCAAAGCACACATCCAAAATAATTACCCCGCGAAAACTGTTTATTCAACAAGCCTAACCTAGAATAAAAAATGCGTTTAACGATATTGAAAAAAAATCCCGTATTTTCGGAAGAATGGTTTACTTTTTTTTTCGTCAATTAACAGGCGAGATAAAGATAAAGAAGTGCTTCGTCAGTTTTAGTCCATAACACTTGTTATCCATTGATGTGGGTTTTGTTTACCTCGGCTGTCTCTACACACAGCTGTTTAATACAGGGCTCTCGGAACAAGCGTGCTTCCTGGGAAATGATGTCCTTACGAAATACTCGAGTCTTGATGACCGGCCATCCATAACACTTTCTTAGCATAGGTATCGCCCATTGACATTGCCAAGGATCAAAATAACGACGACAGCCAACAATGAGTACCTGGGCATCAACAAAACCCCGAAATAATCTTTCATTACCTGCCACGGCCAGAACTACACTTCCCATCGTGCACCTCGCAATCTTGAATGTCAGGGGTGACAGTTACGATTAACAGAAATCACACCCACCTTCTGCCTGTGGTTAACAGCTGGGGCTCTAGGAAATTGCGACGACGAGTTTAAAAATGCGATTTTAAAGAAATGCTCGCAGGAGAAGCTGTTGTTTTTCTTTCTAGTATAAGGCTTTCGTTTTGATAGTAATAATTCCTCCCCAGTAAATCGAACTCCAATTTTAGTTTTTCATATCCGTGGGTTGTCTCCCTTACGGCTGCACCGAGGAAGACCAATCTCAGAAATGATCCTGATCGCCCCCGTGTGAATTTGAGGAGTATTTCTGAATTTGTGTTGTGCGTACGTGACCTACTGCTGGTGTATGGGAGAGGGAGCCGAAGTCTGCCTTCGAGAGTCAGTGTATGTAAAGGAATATCAAATGAGGTGTTTATTTCACATTAACAACGTTGAGCCTGTGTCTGAACAGCCATAATGCAAACATTGTTTAGTCTAAGTGAGAGCGGTCGTTTGTGTGGAGGAAGATATAATCAGAATTACCATGTCGTCGGATCTGTGAGCGAAGGCATACGCTAAATGCACCGTAGCGGTGTCGTTTTTTTAGGGACAGTGCATATTAAAAGAGCAAGAATTCTGTAGTAATATTAACGTCTACAGTAATAGCATTTTATCTGCTTTGTTAAAAATCGTATTTTGTTGTCAGGGGGACAGTTTGTTTTTAGAGGCGTCGGGGCTTTCGCGCATTAGGGGTTAAAAATGATCTTGTGCGTTTTAATCCTGTTGCTCCACTCAGGGTGTCGGCGACCAACAGCAGCGGATAAACTGTGAAATATTCTGTTGATGTAGGAAGTGTAATTAAAACCTCGCGCCCAACAATAAAAAGAAATGTAAACATCTCCAAAAACGTGATTTTTCTTTACTGCATTTATTACCTACGGTATTAAAGTATACAATATTCAGCACAAACACCCCAGAAACCATCGTGCACAATATGTTACAGTAAATCCAGTAAGAGTGAGGTTGTAAATAAAATAATCTCGTGCAACAGCAAATCCTTGCCACAAACAGTTTCTCTGGAAAAGTTTTATTTTGCGGTGAGCTCTGTGTATTTTGTTCACTTGTAGCGGCGCCCGGGCCCTCTCTCCGGGGGATGGAGATGGCCAGGCCGGTGTACTGCTGGCAGCAGCCCCTGCGGGGGGGGTCCCCGACGGAGCTGGCCCTCCCCAGGAACCTCAGCAACGTCTCCAGGCGGTACTTCTCCGTTCAGCTGGCTGACGGATTCGGGGAGGAAGCGGGTGGCAAGAGGAAGCCTGTGAGCATCCGCCCGCCAGCCCCCCGAGAGCCCCTGTGTAGTAAGACCCCGAACGACTCGCCCCCCCCCTGCGAGCCCAAGCCGAAACCCATCATCCGGAGGAGAGCTCGGTCGCTGCCCAGCTCTCCTCACAGGCGCCGGGGCTCTCTAAAGGGCGGTGGCAGTCAGCGGGTGCGCTTTGTGGACTCTCTGGGGTTGGACCTGGCAGAAGTCAAGGTCTTCCGAGCCGGGGACGACCCCTCGGTGCCCCTGCACGTTCTCTCCCGGCTTCTGCTCAGCTCCGAGCTGGCCTCCGGGAGGCAGTTGGAGATCCCCTTGCACTACCTGCAAGCGGACTATCCCGCCCAGCCTGGGGACCGCGTGGATTTCCATCAGCGGCTCCGTCACCAGAGGGTGTGCCTGGAGAGGGCTCTGTGCTCCGAGCTGGGGATCACGGGCTCCGTGTGGGTCCTCAACCTGGCCTTTGAGAAGGAAGTCGGCCTACGCTATTCCTTCACGGGGTGGAAGAGCAGCGCCGACACCAAGGCATGCTGGGAGTCCAGCGTGCGTGAGGACAGGGCGGCTGGTGGCCCGGGTTCGGACCGGTTCAGGTTCCACCTGCCCGTGCCGCCCTTCATCCTGCACCCCGGGGCCACCTTGGAGTTTGCGATCTGCTACCGTGTTGCTGGAGCTGAATTCTGGGACAACAACGATGGGCGCAACTACAGCTTTACGTGCCACAGCTACAAGCTGACGGTGCCCAAGGAGTGCGAAGACAGCTTGGTGCACTTCATCTGAGGTGAAACGGTGATATGGATGTAACGCGCAGCGACGCATCAGGCTCGTTAGGTTTGACATCGATTTCTTCACACACACTGTAGTTCTTACTGTTTTTTTTAAACACAATTAAGAGATGAGTGCTGCTGTTCCTGGAAAGCCACAATCTAGAAGCTTGACGTGTATCTCTAAATCACCAATTGTTAAATACTAAGACCCAAATTAGGCGAACCAGGTCTCTCACATTGAATTAAAAGGGCAGGCACATTGAAATATGCACTTTCTGTATCTGTCAAGCAGCCTGCACTGAGTATTATGTCTCTCACCTAATGATATAGAGTTCTTATTCAAATCACAATAACCTTTTGTAAAGAAAACAGAAAATACATTTTTAAATAAGTACACTTAAAACATCTTGACTGTCCTGACAATAAAGTTCTAATGTTATCAAGTCGAATTATACATGCCATGATTTTAGTTTGCTCTGGTCCCCCAGCCTGTTTGTTTTCTACCAGTAATGTAATAACAAAGGTGAAAAGGCAAAAGAATCTTTTACAAGTTCTAAAAATAGTGATAGACTCAGAAAAAGTATATGGACTGAGCGATGGAGTTCCATGACTTTGGCACACGAAATGAGAAGACCCATAGTTAACATCCAGGTCTTAGAAATAGGCAGGAATCCAGCATCTACTGAATGCAAAGCATGAATCATGTGAGTGTAGTATGGCAGCCCATCTCAACAGGCTAAAGGAAAAGATATCTAGAGGATCCATCTTTAACTCCTGATGTAGTATACTGTATATAAGAATGACTCTTGTCTGAAACATTTTATACCTTCAATAGGGAGGATTATGAAAGAACTTGATTAAATAATCTGTTCTTCTGCATAGTATTGACCAAGCCTTCTTCGCAAGAAAAGTCACAGGAGACTGGAACAAAACTTCTTACCATATTGTTCAGTCTAACACTAGAGAATCCTTCAAGGATTCTTGGGATTTGTAAAGACGTTATTAGTGAAGACATGAACAAGATGGTCTGAATGATACCTGCTGTAATCTTTATGTTCTTAATACAGTAGGGTGGTCCTTGTAAAATCCAAGCTAGATTACTGTAAAGTAGTCCTTGCAAGATCTCCTGCCTCAGCTCCTCAAACTGCAGGTCATCCAGAACTCTGCTGCTTGTTTTGTTCTTTCCCAACTTAATTGCATCTGTGCTGTTTCCTTATTTCGCACTGGGCACCTGTGTCTCCCTGTAAAGCAGACTGTAAAAGGGGAACTGCAGTCCCCATTTTTCAGATGGGTTGTAAAATCTTGGTATCAAAATAAATTCATTGGGGGTACAGAAAACTTTTACAAATTTCAAATTAAGCACAAAATCGTGAACTTTGTGAAAGCACTGTATGGTCGCCGTTGTTGTCGCAAACCCCTGGTCTCGCCACAGGCGAGCGTTTGCGCCAATTGTGACGTGATGCGGCCCTTCCAGCTCACTAGTCACCATGATGACTAATGTAATGTGATGTATGAGCGAACAAGTACAGGTTGTGCAGCACACATCTCATCGCAGAAAGTTTCCAACGTGATCTGCATGCAGAGTTAACAAGCTTAATATATCGGCAAAACCGTCTCAAAGTCGAGAGCAATATTTCTGTTGGATTAAAAGATGTATTCGGAAGCCACTTAACTTTTTAACTTTTGTTGCCTCATTCTGAATCGCAGACAATGACGGCAACATGGCGCTGCGCATACCTGGAAATTTAATCTATTTTGTATTGTATATTGGAGTTTTTTTACAAGTGACTGTGTCAATTTTACTTTTACTGTGGTTTGAAACACACTCATCAATGCTGATTCTTTCTAATCCTGAAAAATAAAAATAGAGACGCAGTTCCCCCTTAAGTCCCTCCTCAGTAGTTGGGTTAGATCATAATGAAAGCAAGATTGGAAATGTACAGTAAAAAGTATTTGGTGTGGCTCTCCAAGCTGAGAGAATGGCCGCCTATCCAAAAGCACAAGTTGCCCCAATCCCCCTGCCTATTGTGAGGAGTGAGGTAGGGGGTTTGCTGTAGATGGGGAGACAAGGAGGGAGAATGCGAGAGAGATGTAAAGGGAAGTCCTGGATGCGAGAGCTACAGTATATATGTAAGAGAGAGAAAGTGTATGAGATTAGAGTCCTGCCTTCTTCCCAAACATCTTTGGGAAAACGTCATGAAGCCCATGGAGTGTTTGTACTCCTCAGACTTCAGCATTCTTCCAGTTGCCAAGACAAAGTCCCAACCGCTGGGGGACTTCAGCTCTTTTGTTGCTCCAAGGCTGCTGACTGATTTCCCAGCTCACATTAGATGGACTCTAGTCTCACGTCGGGCAACCCTTTCAGATCTTATCTATAAAGTCACAACAGCTTTTATACAACAGCCTTTCTTTCTTTTTAATTCATTTTTTGTACACATCACATTGACTTGCCTTTGCCGTAAGTGTAAGGTGCTTTGAGATCATGTATCATTAAATTTTGTATTTGAAATAAAATTATTGTGATGAGAGTGGTTATTTTTGCATGGTGTGTGACAGGTATTATGTAAATACAATTTCCCCCCGTTTTCTTATTCATAGATGAAAGTAATCCCTTACACAAGCGACTTGAAACTGTAATGCACTTTTTTTCTAAGTAGGTTTCTTCAACACAGTTGCATGCCTGTTGAAGAAAATGGGGGAAAGAGGCATCTGGTCAGAATTCCTGTTTATCTTTTATAGCTACATTATTATCACCTACAGTAGTAAATAGAAACAACCTAATAAACTTGCGGTGTTATCTAAACATTAGACTCAAAAAGACCAATTAACACCATACCTTTCTTGGTATATCACATGAACAGCAGAGGTTCACCTACTGGGTTTATTAACCTGCATTTTATTGTGTGCTACTTGTTCACTCCTGGAAAAACGGACACTTTGTGAAGAGGTTCGAGTGTGTTTTTTAGTTCAATCTTTCAGCTTCTAGAGTGGCTGTAATAATCACGATGATGATGATAGGGTTTGAACGTTACTTGGTTTTCAGAACTTAATAATCACAAGGATAACGTCGGTCGACCCTGCCTTACGCTTTGGTAAGGTGTTTTTTTTTATAAATAGGTAAGAAAACGTTAGAAAAATATATAGCAACTCCTGGGAAAGACCATTCTTCGGGAGTTATCGTGACCTTTGAAAGTTATATAAAACGGTAGAAGGAATAAGTACATGGATATAGAAATCTAACCAGCCGTACTGTTTGACCGGTTAAGGGGAGGTGCCGGTGCTCGAGCCTCACCGCTCTCTCAGCTCTTAGTGTTTCCCGCGCCCGGCCGGCCTGTCGCGTGCCACTCAGGTGACTGGAAACCGCAGAAGAGCGGTTGGCTTTCACGGTCTAACTTATTGATTTTCGCACCTGTCACTAATGGATGTTTCAGTTTTACCGTCGAAATCCGTCAAATATAGTCATGTCGTTTTAATTATATTCATGTTGTAATTTCTTGAAGAACACCCCATCGAGATTAAAGCGTATTAAAGGTTTATTTGACTGTTTTGTGTTGAATTATGAATTTGGCCTGTATGTGTTATTAATGTGATACCGATGATCGTCTAATCAAAACAGATCCGATCGCCTGAAGCTTCAATGAACTGTAAGTTTTCCATTTCTTTTGTCTTTTAAAAGTCTGTTCCGGTCTGTCGTTATTGTACTGTATACCACAGCCTCGCATTTTTCTCAGTGGACTCTGCAATTTTGGGTTAATTAATGACGTTATTTATTTCTGTGGTACGTGTCATTAATGATGGGATCTTAGACCAGCTCTAATGTTTAAAAGCTGCTTCACAGAATGGCCCATGGCAAAATGAGAATGAGTTACTGTTCAGAGAAAAGGAATGAAGTAGCCCACAGATTTTAGAGTGCATAGTACAAATTACGGTAGACGTGAGAAAAACGCTTGTAGCCCTCATCAACAGACATTTAACAGGAAACACAATAAATTGAGGAGCATCTTCGTTTGTACCAAGTTATTTCGATTAGCACCGTTGTAGGCGTTTTGCATCACAGAAACAATGTCGCTACCTTCATTGATTGCCACTTGCAAAAATGAATTCATTTTATATGACTTATTTTGTTTTAGTTCCCAGTTTCTACTGTTGTAGGGAACATGTTAGTAAAAACAATCACTGGTGGAAACGCTCCATGTCATATGGCAGCTTTCAGCCTCAGTGTACTAGTTCTAATTAGCGTTCATTCATATACTTTTATTATATTATATTATAAAAAACTTGAGATCTATTGCGATGGACTGGCTTTAAGTCCAGAGTGTGGATCTACAACGTGTTACCGCCAAGGACTACTGTTGGATGATTGGATCACATCTCACAGATCATGGATCCTCTGCTTCATTAGAATAATAACTGATTTACAATAGACTGACAGAAAATGCTAGGACTTTATTAGGTATTAAAAAAGCAGTATACAGTACATAAAGGCTATTCCTAGGTATTTAGTTATAATGTCAGAGCTGCACTTAGTTTTATGTACCTTTGATCATTATTTTTTTCTGTAAAGCTGGCCCGGAGTCTAATCAACAGTTTACAACAGTTTAGCCACCCCCTTTTATAAAGTGCAGGGCTTTTTGAATGCAAGGAGGGTGACCCAATTTAATGCGATCGTGCATCTAAAACTGCTTTTCAGTGCTCTTGTTCATCAGGACAAGGTCTGAATCCTGTGCAGAGAATACGATCCAGTAAAACATTATCTAATAGAAAAAAAGAAATACTGTATTGCGTGCAGTATTAGTCACTTTTTGATTACAGATATTCAGTCTAACCGATCTACACCAGACTAACAGAAAATGATAGGACTTTATTAGGTATTAAAAAGCAGTATACTCATAGGCACATTATTCTGTTCATTGTACTTACTGCAGTGTTTGCCATTCCTGTAATTATAACTAGCAAGCATGCCATATTAACGCATTTGTTTCTGAAGGCATTTTGGTGTAAAGTAATGGTGTATAATTGAAAATCTTTTTTTTTTATTTTGAATTTTGTAGGGATTTTTTGCTGTTGACCTATTCTCAAAAAAGACAAGTCTCTTTCCCTAGTCAAAATGCCACCTCATCAGGACCAGCAGGTAAAACGTCAGAACTTATAAAAATATAGGAATAAGCAGGCTCACTAAGTTTCCTTTGATAAAATCCTCCTGCTGGAGTGAAAACTACTGTGGGGTTACAGCAGAAATTCACATGACCTAGAACTGTCTACTAGCACACCGAAGATTCTGCCAAGATTGAGGTGACATGTCATGTCAGTAAGGATGAGGGTAAAGTGGAAGGTGATTGTGGCATCAGTGCACATCACTGGCTTCTGTGAATGTCTGGCAGACTGTAGAATATTGCATTGTTGGTGGAAGCTGATCTGTCCTTCAAATGCAACCTTTTGCTCTTGGATCCAACATACTTAAGTGTTTTATTTAAATGTAGCTATTTCACCCTCTCACAACTGGCAGGCCACTAAAGCTCAGCAGGTGCGAGCCTGGCTAGTACTGGATGGGAGACCTCCTGGTTGCCTGGTTAAGGTTGCTGCTGAAAGAGGTGTTAAAGGGACCAGTAGGGGGCACTCACCCTGCGGTCTGTGTGGGCCCTAATGCCCCCAGCATAGTGACGGGGACACTATACTGTAAAAATGGCATCGTCCTTTGGATGAGAAGTAAAATTGAGGTCCTGGCTGTCAGTGGTCATTAGAAATACCAGGGAGCTCTTTTCTCTCAAGACAAACAAGCCAAGTTTAGATACTTTCTACAAATGCTCTTGCCATTTAACTCAATTGCATTTTGTCTCTTTGTCTGTTTAGAGCTTGCCTATACTGTATCTGTGAAGTTGTGTTATTGTCTGATCTGCATTGTGCTTCATTTTTGTATTCACCCTTTTGGCAGCACTTGTAATCTGTGTTGTATTTATTCTGATAACTCTCCTGTTTAATTTACCAGTGCATTGTATTTATCCTTTTACATACACTTTGTCCCGTAGTTTGAGAAATGCATAGATGAAGCACTGAAGAAGAATGAGTTCCATGGTTTGGAAAAGTTTCTGCAGGACAAAAGCAATGAAGGCACTAGTCAGAAATGTTCGAAGCAGCTGATAAATAAATTGGACCAACTCATGAACAGGGTAGGAGTGGAAATATGTTCATCATCTGGTGGCATAGTATCCATAGTGTGAAATTCTAAAGAAAAAATTGTAAAAGTACAGATATTATTGTCAAATAATGCCAGATCACAGCTAGCTGGGCCCTTTTAAATTTAGCATA
Source organism: Atractosteus spatula (assembly GCF_055471065.1). NCBI lineage: Eukaryota > Metazoa > Chordata > Actinopteri > Semionotiformes > Lepisosteidae > Atractosteus > Atractosteus spatula. Next base: position 8,932,145 of record NC_142724.1, read on the forward strand.
AGCATGGAGAAACACAAGTGATGTAGTACTTTATTTGCAAACATTCATTCAATGCTAACTAAAATTTCACAAACTTAAAGACATAAGTCACAAAACTACAAAAGGCAAAAATATGTAGCACACGTTTTGGAATCCTCACTGCATAATTTTAATTCTCAGACTTATCTGAAAGGTTGGGTTGCAAAACCACTTGCCAATCATTAAATAGCTACAAATCAGAACTTCTTAGATCCTTTTCATCTTTACCATTCCTCAGATATTTCACCAGTCTTTTCCCTCAAGAGTCACTCTTCCAAGCAAAACACCAAAACAAAGTCAGGTCTTAAGTAAAAAGGGAACTAGCAAAAAAAGCTGTGTTTCACAGCAGCTGTGTCTCATGCTCCAGGGTGTCAGCCTCTGAGTATGTGCTTTCCTTTTGTGTATTTGCAGGAAATTGATAAAAGAAGGCTAAAAAATGCCTCTCAGCTGCTATGTTGCTTGCAGAAGTTTGGAAAGTCTCTAAGGATTCAGGGAAATGAAGGAATAGCTGTGATGTTAAAACAAGGCCTTGTGAACAAGATAAGTATTTTAATAGGAGTTTTTATCATTTATACATACATAAACTAAGAACATACTTAGATTTGAATCAAAGAAAAAATGCCTAATGTCTATACATATATCACAGGACAATAACAAAAACATATAACTCATCCATTCCACACAATTTACGTATAGGTAAATTATTATAGGTAATACTGTATTGTATATTACTTATTATCTCTACAGTTCCTACACTATACTGGCAGCCTACCCAAATTGTAGTACTGCAGTGTGCCCTGTGCTTCTTGGATAGCCAGGTTACAGTGAGTCTTAAAAAGAAGAAGCTACTTTATGATCATGGATGTATTTTGCAGTTTCCATGTGTGACTATCCAGGAATTACAACATCCAACAAGCAGTCTACATCTTATCAATCCAGTTAAAGTACATGTCCTCATATAATCACCACAAAATTGATACTCATTTTACACAGAAGAGGGTCCCATTTGAAATAGTTTGTTTTAATCGGAGTGAATGCTAATGCTGAATGCCAACAGTCCGCATCATTGTTTCAGATGGTGAAGTGGTTCGATAAAGCCAGAGAGATATGGGCAGAAGGAGGACATATAAAAAATGAAAACTTGCTGAATTTTGCAGAAGATTTTTTTGATTTTGTGATGGTGAGAATTGCCTTTCTGTATGAAAAATCTTTTTTATAGCACAAACCCTAGTAAAATATTTTAATTTGACCTATATCTATAATGTCTATGTAAAATTTTAATTAGTACGTTGGAATTGTTGTGACAATTTTGTCTGACATATTCTGCCTTTTAATTTCTTTTTAAAAAAAATCTTTTTTTTTTTGTTAGAGTCTTCTTGTGAATGCACCCAACTACCACAACTCCTTGTCTCATGCCTTTTGTAATTCCCAGTGACTACATTAAAAGCATGACTAACCAATAGCTTTGTTTCAATTCCCCCATTGTGATCTGTGAGTTTTGTATTGCACTCAGTGTAATTTATTTATATTTTTTCCTTCACCTTATGTGTCATTTTTGTTTTATTATAATTTTGCTGGTAAGAATTATTGTACAAATGTTGTGCAATGACTTATGGTGGTTGCCATGAAAATCCCTTCAGAAACTGAAGGCTTGAGTGGGTGAGTAAAGGATTAAAATCAAAATTCTCTTCCTGTGTTAAATGGCAGTTTTTGGTCACGCAGAGCGATAGAAATGCAGATACTACTAGGTAAACTATTTGTCTGCGTAGTATTAGTAAAAGTAAGATTTAATATAATATACATTTTATTTACATTCTCACAGGCTGTGCATGAAAACAGCAATGAAGGTATGTAAAATAGCTTCCATATATCTATGGCAACATTATTGAAATTATTGTCACAGTATTTTCTGTAGTTTATTTATTTGTGTTTCAGTGTTACAGCACAGTTATGCCAGTCAGTGTCATTGTGTAAAGCTTTCTTAATTGGTCATTTCTTAGGAAAAAGCCAAGTCACCAAAACCTTCCTGCATCGTGCAGGGCAGTTGACCGCAGATGCTGGTGTGCATATCTCTATCCAACAGGAGGTACTGTAACCCTGACCGGCTTCAGACAGCTCTTATGATCAATCAGTAATGTTCAAAGCTATTTTATATGTTCAAAAATCAACAAAATAACACCCTTCTTTTCTTTCAAGGCTGTAAGAAAACTGAACCAAATTCTTGATGAAAGCCCACATGAATTAAAAAGACAAGTTTTATCATCTGCAGAGATCTTAAGTGTCATGTAAGTAAAAGTAGAAAACTTAAAATACTGATTTCTTACATATTCATAGCGTTTTTCATCCTTAAGAAACCCAAAGCACTTTGCAGATAGGAGAGAATCCTGTTCATTCACAACTGAAGTACAACAACCACTTGGACAAAATACAATAACCGTTCTGTACCAAAAGTAGCTGCAGTAGATCAGGTGCAGACCGAGAAATTATTTTTCTGGTTGTGCATTTATTTTATTTATTTTCTGAGATAAAACGGCAAGTTGACACTGTAGTTAACAGAATTAACTCGGAATAACACCACCCAAGAATGAAGTGTACTGAAAGAAATATGGAGTGTTTAGTGAAAATTTGGATAAACCCGCTTGGGTGAGGGTAAACCTCCTGGTCACAGGACGAGGAGGCTGGGACCCCCATCCAGAGTGAGGAGTGACAAGGGACAGCTCCAGAGGTGGAGATGGGGTGGAGGTGGAATGCATAAAGGTGTATGTGAGGAAGAGAAGGGGTTCACATACGGTACACAGTCTTTATAGTGTTCAGGAGAGGAAGTGACGTCAGGAGTGTTTGCGAATTACAGACGGCCAGGTCTGATTGAACATGGCTGTTGTCATTCCTTCCGAACTTTCATTACAAACTCCATTAAAGCAGAAAAAAGTTGAGTTTCATGGATTTCTTCTATTATTCCTTCCATTTTGTACTTAATATAAGCAGAGGACATGGGCTTGATAGTTTGTCACACAGAAATGTGCACTTCACCAGTAAAGCACAGCAAAATTAACTTGTATTATTTGGTTCCTTATTTGTTTTGCCCCAGGAAACTTTTGGGTAAACGAATAATGGAAGGTGGAGGTAGGTGTTTTTTTAGTTTTATTTTACACTATCTGCAAAAAAATTGATTCACTTAAATTTCCTTCAAAGAGTGTGTGCAATCTCTTGCAAAGTCCGTAGTCCCTAGTGTCTTCTCTGTACAAGCACTATGTGCACTTGTTTATACAGTATGTGGCTCTGTGGCTAAGGATCTGCGCCTGTGGCTGGAAGGTTGCTGGTTCAAATCCTGCAGCTGGCAGAGGAATCCTATTCCGTTGGGCCCCTGAGCAAGACCCTAAACCCAAACTGCTCCAGGGGTGCTGTACAATGGCCGACCCTGTGCTCTGACCCCAAGCTTCTCTCCCTGTCTGTGTGTCTCATGGAGAGCAAGCTGGGGTAGCAAAAAGACAAATTCCTAATGCAAGAAATTGTATGTGGCTAATAAAGTGATCTTATCTTAATGAGGGGTTTGACTGTGTAACTAAGGGCTGGAACGAAACCCAGCAGGTGTGTGGGAAACCACTGACATAGACCTTTCTACTTCTTGGATTAATTGTGCCAGGGATGAGGGGACTATAGTAAAAGTAGAATGTCACATCTTAATTACACTGTAATTCTACTATTTGTGTGATTTTATTTCTGGAATCTTTTGACAGGAAATGTGGAGGGGGATACCACCTATCAGATTTAGGGTTCTGTGGGGTAGTGGAAATGATTTTGTTTGGGGGAACTGTTATATTGCTATGTCTGTCATCTTCTGTTTTGAAAGATTACAGTTAATCAAAATTTATGCAAAAAATATTAGAATGTAAGCACTTGAAAGAGCTCTACTGTCCTCTGCCTGTTTCAGACTATGACTTGCAGGTAGCTCTTACAGAGGCCCTGTGTAGGATGACTACAGAGAAGCAGAGGCATGAGCTAGCAGATGGGTGGTTTAGTGTGGAGTTCGTAGCCAAAGCCTTCAAAAGGATCAAGGATTCTGAATTTGAAACGGTAAATATTCCTTTCTCTGAATATGTGACTTCATAATTCTGCACCAAAAATAATTGACATTTCTTATTTCTTCTTTTTGTTTTACACTAGGATTGTAGAAAGTTTCTTAACCTGATAAATGGCATGCAGGGAGACAGAAGGAGGTACTTAAGATTATTCATGTATTTATGTACACTATATCTATCTGTATTTCTAGTAAGATGTACTTGTATGACTGCTGAAAGGCTCAGGCTATAAAGATAGAACATCTAACCTTGATCTTGCAGAAGCTTAGCACACTAACGAGCAGGAGAAAGATGTACTAACGAGGAGCACATGAGATGCACAGGAAAGGAAAAACAGGGGTGTGTAATTGAGAGGAAAGAATGCGCTTCACTGTGTTCCTTAGATGTGACAATGAATAATAAATACATCTGTCAGAATGAACAGCCTTTTGCGAAATGAACTTTATAATGCAAATCAGTTGTACACAAGCAGCTGCGTCTGCTTTTGATTTTTGAGAATTGATGGTGTGATGGTGCACTCTGATTCTGTTGAACTCCCTTTCAATTTCTCCGTTTCCTGGTTTGGAGTCCAACAACAGACAATTTAGATATCATTTCTTTTTATTCACAGAGTTTACTCTTATCCTTGCCTGGAAGTATTTTTGGATAAACATGAGGTTAGTTATTCTACTGTTTATGTATCACACTACAAAATGTATTATAGTAATATGAAAGTAGAGAATATGTGCAACCTTTAATCCCTATATCAATGAATTTATTGAGTATATAATTCGAGGTTATTCTTGATGTTCCTTTCTAGATGTGCTTTTTCATTGGTGTGTATAAGAGTATTTCTTGACTAGTACAATGTTAAGTCTGTGCTGTACCTGTACTGTGTTTTCTAGTTGTTCATGCCAGCAGATGACAAACTTGAAGAGTTCTGGATAGATTTCAACTTGGGTAGCCAGAGCATAACATTTTATATTTCCACTGCTGATGGGGAGGAGGTGAATTTTAATTTTATATTTTTTAGATTGTTTATTAATTGAACAACATATAATTAAAAAAAAAATTAAATTAGTTTTTTTAAACTAAGTTTTGAGTCCATGTAATTTAATTATTTGTATAATCATATAACATTTTAATAAAGCACATATGTTTTTAGACATTTAATTCACTAGCTTTTATTTTGTGTATATGTGTATACTGAAAACAAAAAAGCCTTGTTGTTGCATATGGAGTATGACTTACGCAGATAAAATGATTTCTCTTCTCAGGAGAACCAATGGGACACTGTGTGTATACCCAAGGATGAAGTTGAATATTATACAGTGAAAGGTAAGAATGTGAAAGTCTTTCATAAACATATTTTGGATGTTATTTTACAACAGTGAATATTGTGCTCCCATATTAAATGCAAAAAACATTGATGGTGTTCAAACTCCGAAACAAATATTAACAGCAATAACTTCAAGGTATATTTCAAATTTGATTTATGAATATTTTTCAGGCTTATTAAAATGTGTTGATTTCCACTAGAACAATTTTGCCCTGCTTATTTTCAAAGCCGTTTCCATTTTGTTGAAGAATCTGGGTTGATTACTGTGTGGTCAGTGTGTGGGGCTGGAGTCTTTCTCAGCCCTAGAACAGTGTCAGGCCAGGGTCTCAGCAGAGAGGAAGTGGGCTGCATACAAGAGCACAGATGTCAAGCGTGTGGAAAGCACTTTCCTACAACAAAATGGTTATCCAGTATATCTGTGGTAAAAAATGTTAAATACAAATTCACTGTATATGACTGGATCATTTCAATAGGAATGATGTTACACATTAAAACACAATGATGTTTTAAATACTTACATCATTTCCATGTTACTTTTCAGCAGAGTAAATATACTTGCTGTTTATTCTTAATGTTGCATTCTGTGAAAGAGTTAGTGTCTCTGTGTTATTACGGTACTTAACAGTCCTATTTTTTTTAAAGGGGGATGGGGTTTCCATAGGGAATTCTGATTATTAATATTAAACAAGTTACATTTTTAAAACTACTCTTACAGAACTAGTTTATATATTAAATCAATGGCCAACTTTTCATGTTTGATTGAACAGTCTGTATGAGCCTGCCAGTGTGCAGGGGCCTGGATCTCATTAGACGTCATTACTGTTCAAAGGAAAAGAAAAAAAACAGTGTGTAGAATGTACTGTGCTGTTTTTACCTGTTTTTTTTAATTCATTTAGAGGAGAAAGGACAAAAAGTATTAACAGTGATGCTGAAGCAATTATTAAATAGTGGTGGAAGGGAGGGGAACAAGATCCAGATGTATTTCAGTGCAGCATTGGACATCGAGGAAGCAGTCAGGCATGTGTACGGAGAGCCAGAAAACAAAGTAAGTGTTACTCCAGAGAGCCTTTCAATACAATTGTATACTGGATTCCAATCCGCCATAAAATGTGAAAACTAAGAAAATCATCTGAATGTAGTACTTTTATATTTGTTTTTTTGTCAAGGGTTTGGTGTTCTTCAGTATATTTTTTAGGTTTTTAGTTATTTTAAAAAGAAATGTAACATGATATTTCAAGTATAAAATAAACATCTACTGGTTTACAAAGAGCTGAGGGACAGGTGCCTTTAAATAAGTCCCTGCCTGCACAACTGAAATACAGAAGCTTAACCATGTATTTATATACTACAGGATATGTAACAGAAGCCAGCTTGACACAACTGCAGTCACTTTAGATTTTGCCCACAGAAAACGTAATGTCTTCTGTTGTGCCCATGCCACAGATATAACAAACCACACATCCTCAGTTATTGTGAATTATTTCTCTTTTTTCTACATAATCAAATGTTGCATTTGTGGAGAGTATGGAAAAAGTAGAGTTAATTTACCTCCTTGTAGTTTTAATGTCCAATAACTATGACACAGGCAATAGTATGATTGTGAGTTAGCTGATCTTTTTCACTTTTGATCCGTTATTTCTTAAATTGAGTAAGCCAATACTGCTTTAACTCCTCACATATAAATTAATAATAGTCATTATCCCTGAATAACATCATAATATTTTGGCAATTCACCAGACCTGCTTTACATATCCCTGTATATGGGAGAGTGTTGATAAATGCAAAGTATTTTGTTTCCACCACAAGAATAAGTGTTATCTGAATGATAGGGTTA